>NC_029778.3:46219339-46243854 GCF_000817695.3 Arachis duranensis
ATTTATATTTATAATAAAGTGAACTATAGTTTACATATGCATTCTAAGTTTAAAAAAAATATTTTTTTCTCTATTTATTATTTTTTTGTTGTTGTGTTGGATTTTGGGAGTATAGTAAAATAATGAAGTTATTTATTAATAGTGAATTAGTGGTAACAAATTTTTGTTATAAGGAAAAGTATATTAATAAAGATTTGAGTATATATAATAGATAATTAGATAGAAAATATTTATAAGAAAAAATTTAAAGATATACTGTCTTTTTTAAAAGAATTTAATTCTCTAAATTTTGAATTTTTATTTTAGAGAGTAAGGTGTGATTTTGTTGTGATTTTGTTCTTTTAAATAATTTTTTTCTCATATTTTTTTTAGTCATATTTATGAAATAAATGATGAGAAATCATATTTTTTTTATAAAATTCAAAATTTAAAGAATTTAGATCCTTCTTAAAAAAGTTTACTCTTTTTTTACATATTACAAAATTTAATTCACTTTAATAATTTTAATACTAAATTTTTTTTAATAATTAAATCTCGATAATATTTTTTTTTGAGTAATTTTTTCTGAAAACAACTTCTAAAAAATACAAATAATAAATAAGTCTCATAAAAATTTAAAAATATGACAAAAATAATTAAATATTAAATATATTCTCTAATTTTTAGTGTATTTTTTAAATAATGATTTAAATGTTAAAAAATTAGTAAGAAGGAGAAGAAACTAGAGGGGGCAGAACCCTCAAGTGAGTGACGTGGCGTTTTCTAATTGGACAGGCATTACCCGCTAAAAAATGCAAGCATTGACTTGAATGAAAATCATCCCGTCTTCGCTGTGTTGCACGCACATGACACTTCCCTTCGCTTCTCTTCCCTCACTTACTTACCATTACTCTCTTTCTTTCTCTCATTCGTGAATTATAGGTACCAATCATTCATCCCATCTTAGTTTCCCAACAACTGCTACTTCTACTACTACTACTACTATTACACTACTATTACTACTCTCTCACTTCTCTTTCTTCTTTCATATCCTTTTGTAAGCTTCTTCATCACTTCACTTTTATGTATTTCTTTTCCACTTTCTTGCAAAAGCATCCTTTTTGACTCACTCACACTTCTCAAGAGCCTTTCCGCCTCCCCCCCCCCTCTTTTTTATTTAGTTATCAAAACTTTATTTTATCATACACCGTTTGCTTGCGGATTCATGCACAAGTTGAAAATTTTTTATTTTTAATTATTCATTAAATATTGTTTTATTCCGCTGGTTTCGGAAACTGAACGAAAAAATTCTTTCGTGGTTGCTGTTTCTTGCAGATGCTGAACAGAATTCATAGACGCCGAAATCCGTGATTGATCGAGTTCTATAATACATGGTTTATATTAGGTGTGTTTAATATGCAGATTTTTTTCTTCTTCTAGCTGTGTTTGCTGATCATAGCATCGGGGTTCTGGGGAAATTATATATATAATTTTTTCATTGCTCAATTATGAAGGTGAACTTACCCTTTATATTGACCATATGAATAGTATAGTCAAATTTTCCTTCCCATCTAGTTGACCAAATCTTAATATCTTATCACACAGGGAGTGAGAGTGAAGTAAAAAATTGGACCTCTGATTGATGCTAAAAACCAAAATTAAAATATTTGTAGATGTTTCGCACAGCTGTATTTAACATTGATTCATCTACATAACTGTGAAGGGCGAATTTCATATTTTAATGCTTGTCGTCTATGGTGATAGCAGCTAGAAGTGATAAATTGAGACATCAAGATGTCTTACAGCAGAAGGGGGTCTGATCCGCCACCGCAGAGGCGGATACTGCGGACTCAGACTGCTGGGAATTTGGGGGCAGACCCAATCTTGGACAGTGAAGTGGTGCCTTCCTCACTAGTTGAGATAGCTCCCATTCTTCGTGTTGCTAATGAAGTAGAGGCTAGCAACCCAAGGGTTGCTTATCTCTGTAAGTTTCTTTTGTATTCTATTTTCTTTGTATATCGACAAGTGGACTTTATTTGACATAGTGCCATTTTTTTTGGTTGGTTCGATTTCGCATAAATTCTTATTCTGTTATGATGTGAAAGCAAAAGGCCAATGCTTTAGAAGTTAGCTGCTTTAGAAACGCTTGACAACATTCCGATTTCACTGATAATATGTGAGATAGGAAAGGAAATGTGATTTTAGGCTACTTGATTGGTTGGCTCACTAGAATTTTGACTTCATCAGAATTGTTACTTAGTGTTGTATTAAGAATGGCTTTGTGTATTTTTCTAGCGTGGTTGGTTTGTAGAGTTTTCGGGAGGAAAACATTTTGGTATGTCCTGATCCAATCTTTCCAAGAATGCTTGATGTTATTTAAATTGTTTAAATAAATGCATTGCTTTTAAGAATTTCAACGATTATTAATTTGTAAAAAAGATTACCAAGTGAAGCTATCTGCTATGTAGTTTCATCTTTCCACCTTTGCTTTTGTTAGGTCAACTGGTAACTGCTCTTCATGTAGCTCACAATTTGTATGAGACTGCTGTCATGAGTTTTTCTTTTAATTTTCCTGAATTTGTCACACAGCATGGAGATTCTTTCTGAACTTTAATGTTATGTTCTTCACCTAATGTCTGTATCCTTTTTGTGTTAGGTCGATTTTATGCCTTTGAAAAGGCTCATAGATTAGATCCCACATCTAGCGGCCGTGGTGTTCGACAGTTCAAAACTGCTCTTCTTCAACGTCTAGAAAGGGTAAACCTCTTATTTGATCATTTAAGAATATCCATGTTTGCTCTCATTCTTCACTATTTTAAACCATTTTAGTATCATTTCCTTTGCCAACCACTAAATTTGACAGTTAAGAGAATTGGCAAAGCTCTTTATTGATCTCTTATTCAAGTATGTTAATGAACCAGCAAAAGGCCAAACGAAGAAAATATGTTTCTGTTGTCATTGTTGCATAGATCTGAAATTATTTCTCTAGAAATCTAAAGATATGTATTTTTTTCAATTCTTTTCAGGAAAATGACACAACATTGCAAGGAAGAGTTAAGAGTGATGCTCGGGAAATGCAAAACTTTTATCAGCATTACTACAAAAAGTATATTCAAGCGTTACAGAATGCTGCTGACAAGGACCGGTCAGTTTACAGTCTATTCTCATTGACTTGGTCTCTTTATCACACAATCATATGTGAATACTCGTAATTTTTTCTCGGTATATAATTTCTTCGTTTTATCCAAAATAAATAATTAATTAACCATTAACTTCATATACTTCTCCAGTGCCCAACTCACAAAAGCATACCAAACTGCTGCTGTTTTATTTGAGGTTTTGAAGGCAGTTAATCAGACAGAGGCAGTTGATGTAGCTGAAGAGGTAAACTCTTTGTCCTCCTTTCTGTGTTATTCCAGTCTCTCAGTCATTGAATGTAATGTACAAATAAAGAAAATAATGCATGTATATTCCTTGTTTAGTATTTTAATTTTACCTTGATTTATATTCTTGTTTTTTTATTTTGTATTGTAGATTTTGGAGGCTCATACTAAGGTAGAGGAAAACAAGCAGTTATATGCCCCATATAATATTCTGCCTCTTGATCCTGAAAGTGGGAAAGAAGCTATAATGAGATATCCTGAGGTTTGTTCTTTCATATGTTCTAATTCCTTTTTATTTGGACTTAAATGTATAATTTTGAAGGTTTTCATGGGGATAAGTAGAAATAGGAAACTCCTGTTGAAGAACTAGGAAGCAGGAAAAATATGCCTTATAAATTATAATCATCAATTTTTTCACTTGTTGGCATAAACTGTATTATTACCTGCACATTAACAAGTTAAGAGTAAAAAACCCAGTAATTATATAACAAAGCATTAGATGGTTAAAAGTTTTCTCATCCTTTTACACACCCAGAAAAACATACCATTACACGAGTAGCTGCTGAGTAACTGCTATTAGAATTTCTTTCAAATTGCTGATTAAATTGTTTAATGTATTTTTCCTTTAACAGATTCAAGCAGCTGTGTCTGCACTCCGTAATATAAGGGGTTTGCCTTGGCCAAAGGGTCATGGGGACAAGAACAAATTAAATCAAGACATCCTTGACTGGCTTCAGCTTATGTTTGGTTTCCAGGTAGTGATTAAATAGATCTTTCTTAACCATTTGAATTTTTATTTCATTCAAGGATTATCATGTACCCTAATGCAGAAAGGTAACGTGGAAAATCAAAGGGAACACTTGATTCTTTTGCTCGCCAATGTACATATAAGACAAGTTCCAAGACCTGATCAACCACCAAAGGTTTATTTTAATATATTTCTATGTGTTGGAGTTTTCTTTTTTTTTTTTCGAAAAAAAAAACAAACTCATTTGCTGCACTTTCCTATTTAGTTGGATGATCGCGCCTTAACAGAAGTGATGAAGAAACTCTTTAGAAACTACAAAAAGTGGTGCAAGTATTTGGGTCGCAAAAGTAGCCTTTGGTAAGGCTCGCATCTCTTAGTTGAATAATTACTTCGAATGCAAGTTTTGTCAAGTATCAGGTTTAACCATATGGTCTTAAATGCATCTTGATGAAGTGGCTACATGTCAATTGGCTTTTGAGGCAACCTCCTCTTGACTCATCTTTTGTGTTGCCATAAATAAAGTGATCTTAGTTCTGTATCTCCTAAGGTTATGTACACAATTTTTATTTACTTTTTTTTTGTCAGTGAGAGATTAGGGATTTTGTATCTACACACATATGGCTATGTATAATTGTGTAAAAGGTGAGTTTATTACTCAATGCATTATTTGGAGGAAGTTTCTGTTTGGGTTTTTATCCTTTCCTTTGTTTGATATCAGATTGTATTAGTTCATCTCCTTTGATTTTGCAACCCATTTCCTCCAACCACCTGATTTATGCACTATTGTCTACCCTAAAATAATGTAGTTTACTATCTTTTGACGTAGTTTGGTTTCTATGGCTATTAGGTTACCAACTATTCAACAGGAGGTGCAACAGCGCAAATTACTGTACATGGGTCTATATCTTCTTATATGGGGTGAAGCTGCAAACTTGAGATTTATGCCAGAATGCCTTTGTTATATCTATCATCATGTAAGTGTAAATCAAAATTTTGCCTCTCATTTAGGGTCAAGTGCTTAAACATTAGCCAAAAAAAAAAAAAAGAAGAAAAATATCAATTAAAATTAAAACTTAAAAAATGTAAACAATATATTCTTGTGCTTCTACTAAATAAATATTTTAGTTGAGACGGTTCATGCAACAGGATATGTTATTAGAATCTTAAGGATCAAGTAATTTAGAGTTTCAGTGACTAGAGTTCAGTGACTGCCCCTATTCTTTAAAATAAATACGTTGAATTTCATTGTTATATCTGTTGTTGTAAATCCTACTTTTCTGATGTTATTTAATCTGAATGTGAAAATAATTACTAAAAGAACTTATAAATCTTTTTCTTCTTGATTTAATTAGATGGCATTTGAGTTGTATGGCATACTGGCTGGGAGTGTTAGTCAACTTACGGGTGAGCCTGTAAAGCCTGCATATGGTGGTGACAATGAGGCTTTTCTGATGAAAGTAGTAAAACCAATATATGATACAATAGCAAAGGTGTGCTTTATTTTTACGAGCCGATGAATTGTTTGGTTTTCTTTCAACGTTTGGTTGCGTTCTGTTATGTGGGCAAAAACCATTTGTTTTTTCCAGGAAGCTTTGAGGAGTAATACAGGAAAAGCAAAGCATTCTCAGTGGAGAAATTATGATGATTTGAATGAATATTTTTGGTATTTACTTAATTTTTTACCCATGTTCCTTCAGCTTGTGAAGATTTTCATGATTGAAGTGATCACCATCCTGACTTGTAGGTCAATTGATTGTTTCCGGCTAGGCTGGCCAATGCGTATTGACTCTGAATTCTTCTATGTATCTCCACTCCCTGAGAAACGCTCAGCTAACAAAGATGAGGTTCAACATATTATATGACTTGTTCTTTCTAAGCTTGTGATGTTAATCTTTTTGCATTTCCTGTCATAGATTTGTGTCTTCCACTAAAACTTGTAGAACTTGACTGCATAAGTATTGAACTTTATCATTATTAGAGCTCTTGCCACCTTTCATTTTTTATTAGATGTGACCATAGTCATTGTTCATCATTGCAGTTGTTGCCTCTAAGATGCGTAAGCAACCTCTTTCCATTTTTCCTAACTATTTTTTCCTGATTTTGAAACCAGGAAACTGGAAATATTGCCAGAGGTCGATGGATTGGGAAAACTAATTTTGTTGAAATACGCTCATATTGGCATGTGTTTAGAAGTTTTGATAGAATGTGGAGCTTTTATATACTCTGTTTACAGGTAATAAACATTTGACTTTGACTTTTACTTTACAACATTTACCCCATTCTGCATCCATTCAATCTAAGGAGATGTGTTGAATATGCTTTTTGAATAAGGCAATGATAATCATCGCTTGGAATGGCTCGGGTGATTTAAGCTCCATATTTGATGGTGAAGTTTTCAAGAAAATTCTCAGCATCTTTATAACTGCTGCAATATTGAAACTTGCTCAAGGTAGATAAACCAACCACCTATCTATTTCTTTGTGATTTCTCATCTCCCTTCTTTTTTAATGGTTAATAAAAAAGAAACTAAAATAAATAAAATAACCAAAGTTGAGTTTTCCTCTCTTCCCCAATTCATATCTGTTAGAAAATTGAAATCGAAGTTATAATGTCTTAGAATATCAAGGACTGCTAGATATAATCTCTTAGCATTAGTTTTCAATATTTTCTGTTATTACATGATGGCATGTGATTTATCGAATAGATTGCCATAACAACATCACCTAAAAAATTTAAAGGAACATTAGCATTTGATAAAAGGGTGTTAGTTGTATCAAGAATGTGAGAGTGCTCTTTTTTTTTGCAACTTCAATTTGTTTAGGACTGTTTGGGCAGGATGATTGATGATTCATGCCATGTAGAGCCATAAGTTTATTAAAAGATGCTGAAACATTATTTTGCATCATCACCCTGTAAAATGCAGTTGAAGGTCCAAACTGAGTATGCATCTCTATCACTTTGCAAAAAAATTGAAAAAAGAAAGAAAATTTAATTAACTCAGAACAGTCACTGAAAAGAATCCAAGTACACCTTGAAAAATCAAGAATAAAAGTCCCTTGTAGCATCAATAGAATGATAACAAGATATTGAAGTCCCTTGATCTCTTTAATTCTTTTGATTTTATTTCAACATGTAACATCTCATCTAAGAAGTTACCTTGCCTTCTAAAATTGTCATTCTTTTTATTGGATATTTAATGATCAAAGTTGAATAATTATGATGTCTTCTATACTTTTCCAGCGATTCTTGATGTAGTCCTGAGTTGGAAAGCAAGGAAAGTCATGTCACTTCATGTCAAGCTGCGATATATATGTAAAGTTATTTCAGCTGCTGCATGGGTAGTAGTTTTGCCAGTCACTTATGCTTTTAGTTGGAAAAATCCATCTGGTTTCGCACAGACCATCAAGAATTGGTTTGGCAATGGTTCAGGATCGCCTTCATTGTTCATTTTGGCTATCTTCCTTTATTTATCTCCAAATATTCTCTCTGCACTGTTATTCGTGTTCCCATTCATTCGCCGTTATTTGGAGAGGTCTAACAATGGCATTGTGAAGCTCATGATGTGGTGGTCCCAGGTAAGCCAATATAAATTTTATTTTATGTGCATATGTATATATAGTTTATGTTCTTTATTATGAATAATAGCTTCGTATCATTCTCAACAAATTCCATTCACAAATGGTGATGTTATATCTCCTGTTAGTATTTCTACATCTTACTCCTCTTCTTAACAATTGGCAGCCTCGGTTATTTGTTGGAAGAGGAATGCAAGAGGGACCAATTCAACTCATGAAGTGAGACAGTGAACTTAATTTAATGTCTTGAATTATTTACAATCATTTTGACCTCTCTGACTAATTAAAGTATAATTGTTGTAATTTTATAGGTACACTATATTTTGGGTTCTCCTTATTCTATCTAAACTAGCATTTAGTTACTACATGGAGGTAACGATCTGATCCAGAAGTATAGCATTTTTATATTGATAATTAGAATGATGAATAGAGCTTTAAAATCTGTAATCCACTACCTGAATGGAGTAGGATTATTTCTGAAGAATAGATTTTTTTTTTATCATTTTATACTTACTTTCTTATCGTATTTACCATTCTTTTCAATAAGTTCCATGTACTCTTGCATGGAGGAGGTTTATAGAGTGATTGTTGAAAAATACATCTTTTAGTGTTAAATATTTCCTTTCTGATTTTGTTTTCTTCTTCTCGTTCCTCCTTATTTTGCTTTTCCCTCACAAGTTCCATCTCCTAACTGTTAATTTCACCTGTTTTAGCATGTCTATAGTATACTAAGTATGTTAACATATGTGTACATCCATAAATGAATCAGTTCAGGAACAAATGTCAATTTGTGGTTATCTAAGGAGGTTTACTAGAGAGCAACCCTGCATTCGGGTGTTTGTTATAAACCTGACTCTTGCTTTCAACTACAGATTAAGCCTCTTGTGGGTCCAACAAAGGTCATCATGCAGGCCCACGTATCACTTTATAAGTGGCATGAGTTCTTCCCCCATGGTAAGACTCCGGGAATAAAAGAAATGAACAGTTTTGGTTCATATAATGGAATTTTGAAATCATTTTCTACTTTGTGCAGCCAAAAGCAATATTGGTGTAGTGATTGCTATATGGTCTCCGATCATTCTTGTAAGTCCATCTTTATATCATGTCTCAATGTCTCACCATTTTGTATTAAAGATATGTATATTAGTCAATTACGTGCCCCTTTGCAGGTCTACTTTATGGATACACAGATTTGGTATGCTATCTTCTCTACAATAGTAGGAGGCATATATGGTGCATTTCGCCGTCTTGGAGAGGTATGTGTATTAAGCAATCCACTTCACTATAAATTTAATTTGTTATCTTGCTATGAAATTGAATTCCACCTAGTGGGATAAGGCTTTGTTGCATCTCCCCTCTAAATGGGAGTATTTTATACACTGGGTCTCTATATATGCTTTCAAAAGACAAATTTTTATAACTTATAGCTATATGTGACTCATCAAATCAAATATATAAAGTCACAATTAGACTTGAAATATGATATTTTTCTGGAAATATTTATTTACATTCTTTAATAACTACATGTGCTTGTATTATGGTTTTTCATATCTTACAACATTTTAAAACATTTTTGTTTGGAGCTTCTCTTCATTGATGATAACTCTAGGTTGACTGCTCACTTATAGTAAAATGAACACCAAATGTTTTATGGTTTATAAGTAACATAAATTTGGAGGTAATAGCTATGGAAATTTGCAAATTTGATGGCAACTGGTTAGATAGGAAATCCAAACTCAATGGAATTATTGCTTGGTTGAAATTGTAAAATATAATTGATTATAAGGAAAGATTCAAGGGTTGATGTTCAAATATGAATTGGATTCTTATGTTTTTCTTCATTTTATGTGCTTGCTACTGTCTGAATTATGAAAACTAGATTCGTCAAACTATGCTTAAGGAAACCATGGAGATTTTTCTGCTACATTGGCTGCACAACTATGGACTTCCAGACCTATTTTTTCCCTTATTTTTTTCATTCCAATTTCAGATACGAACATTGGAACTCCTGCGGTCTCGTTTTGAATCAATTCCGGGTGCTTTTAATGCTTGCTTGATTCCTGTGGAGAAAAGTGAGAAAACCAAGAGAAAGAGTCTATGGGCCACTTTTTTCCGCAAATTTGAACAGGTTTTTCAACTTTTCTGCTTTCTAAGAACTGGTACCCTACTATGAAGTTGTTTGAGCTGCGAGAGAATGTTGTATATGTACGTCTAAATTACCTTTCTTCCTGTTGCATTATAGAGGTATTGGAGTAGAAAGAATGGTAGGATGATTAAGAGTTTTCTGCTATATGGTGTATTTGGATTTGTTCTACGATAAATTTCAAAGTTGATATCTTGTGAGTGTTGAATAACAGGTTTTCTAAGGGTGTTTCATTGAGGGATATGTTACTACACTTATTTCTCCTTTGTACTGAGTTTTTGTTTTAGATTCTGATGTTCTCATTATGTATTTGTTTCCCTTCTAAATCAGGTCTCTTCCAATAAAGAAAAGGAGGCTGCAAGGTTTGCACAGTTATGGAATAAAATTATTACTAGTTTGAGGGAGGAGGACCTGATTGATAACAGGTAGTATGATGATTTAGCATTGCTTATTACCTCCTTCATCCCACGTCTTTAGTGAATGTTTATTATATATAGTTCAGATTTTCATGTTTTCATGTAAAGCCCATATGTTTGTTTCTAAAAAAGTACTTATGTCAATAATTCTGTGTTTGTATTAGAATAATCAATTTCATGCTTAAATCCATATGTACGTCCTTATATATTGAACAGATCCCAATAGCAGTGTCGATGGCCAAAGACAGTTTTGGGAAAGGACAAGAGCTGGAAAAGAGATTGACTCGGGACAAGTACATGAAATCTGCTGTTCTTGAATGCTATGCTTCTTTTAGGAATATTATTAACTTCTTGGTTTTAGCAGAACGTGAGAAATTGTAAGTTCCTGGTATCTGAAGTTTACACGGGAAGAGAGGCTTGACATAGTTTCGTATGCTGACTTTATTACATTATGCTTTCACTAATGCAGGGTCATTAATAATATATTTGGAAGAGTTGATGAGCACATAAACAATGGAGATCTTCTGACTGAACTGAATATGAGTGCTCTTCCCAGTCTATATGATCGATTTATTAAACTGATTGAATTATTGGTAATTGTTATGAATAAAATTCTATGTATTATGTTAGACTGAATGTGGAGTTTAACTGAACTTCGCTTTATTTCTTCAGTCAGATAACAAACAGGAGGACAAGGATCAGGTTGTGATTCTTTTGCTTGACATGCTAGAGATTGTGACCAGAGACATAATGGAAGGAGAAGTTGAGGGGTAAGTGATTCGGGAATTTTTGTTTCACTTGATTTCAATTAATGTTAAGAATTAGAATTGATTAGCATTCACTTGTAGTTTGCTAGATTCAAGCCATGGTGGGTCTTTTGGAAAGGATGAAAGGATGACACCCCTTGATCAACAATATCAGGTTTTTGGTAGACTTGCTTTTCCAGTCAAAACAGAAACTGAAGCTTGGAAAGAGAAAGTAAGTGTTAAATTTATAGGTTGTCATTTCTATGAAAATTAAGAATGTGCACTTAAATTCACTAGTTTATCTGAATATCTCGATATATTTCCCCTATATGATGATGTGATGTATCTGTTTGTTGCTCTTTTGTTCTTCATAGATAAAAAGGCTTCATTTATTGCTCACTGTAAAGGAGTCTGCTATGGATGTACCATCCAACCTGGATGCTAGGAGGCGTATATCTTTCTTCTCTAATTCATTGTTTATGGATATGCCACCTGCTCCCAAAGTGCGGAATATGCTGTCCTTCTCGTAAGCTCAATTCATGTTGAAATTGCATAAGATATTTTTATGATTGAGTTAATTATACTCCACTTCCTTGATCCGTGTCAAAGTAATTCTGAACTCCAAATTTGGGTCATTTCACTCCAGCCTAATATTTTAACTTTGATAAACTTTTAACCTAACACAGACATGGTTAAGTACCTTAGAAAATGAAAGAAAAACCCAAACAGACAAACAAATAAAAAAACAACTAGGTTATTTTAGTTATCAGTGAGTTATATATTACGGACAAGTAACTTTTTGCTATGGAAATGAACATGATATATGAGTATATTTCTTGTACTCTCACAAATAAATAGCATACTATGTATATTGATTACAAGAGGCTGTACACCGTTTTCCTTTTCTTTCATGTTGTGTCTTCTAACACAATTTCTTTGTAAGGGCATTGTCTCCATTTAATTTCATAATATATGTTAGTCATAGATTATCAAAGTATGTTATTGATAAATTTGGGGGATGGCATAACTGTATTGGATACAATATCTATTATAACTTATTGATGACTTTATTTCTTGATTTTGTAGTGTCTTGACACCATACTATGATGAAGCTGTTCTCTTTTCCATAGACGAGCTAGAAGAGCCAAATGAAGATGGAGTGTCTATCCTATTTTACTTGCAAAAGATATTTCCAGGTTTTCCAGTTATCTTTATCAAATGAATTTCTTGATCTAAACACTTTAGTCATTATTGTTTGGATTGAACAATTTTAATTAGTTAGTTCATATATCTAAGATATTGGTTTACGAAATAGCTTAGGACAATTATGCTAGTCTTGTTACTGGGTGAAAAAGTTAAAGGTGCAGATAATATGTTTTGTGCATATATTCCCTTTATGTTGATTGTTGAATGCAATTAAGTGAATTTGAATCACAATCTATTTTCTTTCATTTTTAAGTTTTGATCAGAGTAGGTTCCAGGCACCTTTGGTTCACTCTCTAATCACTGTATGTGCACTGCTCGGTGATAAAATCTCGTTCATCCATCATCATGATGGATCAGAGTTTGGAACAAAATGGAAGAAAAAAATGACCATATATTTCTTTGTTGATAGTAAATGTAAAAGACATAAATTTAAAGTAGAGTTGTACCTCATTGCTGAAAACAGCTGTCCATCCTTGCCATTACCTTGTACAATGCCATAATATACTTCTGATTGTGATCATTCTTCACTTCAGATGAATGGAAAAACTTTCTTGAACGAGTTGAATGTAAGAGTGAAGAACAAGTCAGAGGAGAGTTAGAAGAAGAACTCCGTTTATGGGCATCATATAGAGGCCAAACATTGACCAAAACTGGTAAAAAAAATGCTTTCTCTCCCACCACCAATGTTTATTTGTGTATAAATATGCAATTTGATACTCTTTTTGGCATTATACAATTTTGAATATCCTTCAATTTCACTTTTTCACTATCAATGAATGAAGTCCGAGGGATGATGTATATCCGACAAGCTTTGGAGCTACAGGCTTTTCTTGATATGGCAAAAGATGACGGTAAGTGGAGATAAACTCAATGTTTATATTAGTGTATCACTACCTTATCTATTATAAAGCATGGCCTAAATCACCATTCAATCGTTTAACAGATCTCATGAAAGGTTACAAGGCAGCTGAACTAGAGAGTAAGGAAAATCCACACACTGAGCGATCGTTGTGGACTCAATGTCAATCATTAGCTGACATGAAGTTCGCATATGTGGTTTCATGTCAACAATATGGTATTCACAAGCGATCTGGTGATCCTAGGGCAAAAGAAATTTTAAAGCTCATGACTAAGTTTGTAACTCAAACCGAGCTCCTCCCTTGTTATAGCTTGAGCTAGCACTGTCCTGTTACAATTGCTACTTTGTTATTGTAGGTACCCATCTCTTAGAATTGCTTATGTTGATGAGGTTGAAGAGCCTAGCAAAGATAAAACCAAAAAGAATGAAAAGGTTTATTATTCAGCTCTTGTGAAAGCTGCTTTACCAGCAAAGTCAATTGGTTCGTCTGAAACAGTTCAAAGTTTAGATCAGGTATTGTTCTTAGACAATTCCTTAAAGAGAAATGACTTATTCTTTTAATAGATCATTCTAACCACTAGGAAATAATTGATTGCTTTTCAAGATTTCAAGACACTGAATGTATTTTCTTTTTACTTTATTTAGGATTTAGAAGGATGCTTCGGAATAGTCTTAGGATGTTATATGATTACTCTTCTTGAAATTATGATAACTGAACCCCACTTTTGCAAATGATGAAACTGCTTATGTTGCTGTAAATCCTACTTCGGAAAGATCAATATTAAATATGAAACCACAATAAATACATGCATACATGAGTCACCACAATTTCTAATAAAAAATCATCGGGCACTTCCTAAGGTATCTTTCTTGGAGCCTTGGAGGAGGAACTGGTATTTGTTCTAGTTTCCAGACTATTTTCTAATGAAAATTGTCAAATAAGTTCTCTATGTATAGGTTTTTCCTGGCCACTAATGTTAGTAAATTAGAAATATCAAGGGTCAATGATATATTCTATGCAGTTATAATGATTCCAACATTTTACTTGTTTTTTGTAGGTAATCTACAAAATAAAGCTTCCAGGACCTGCTATATTGGGTGAGGGGAAACCAGAGAATCAGAACCATGCCATCATTTTCACACGTGGGGAAGGCTTGCAAACAATAGACATGAATCAGGTCCTACATTATTTATATGTGAATGAAACGGGAAAATTAGGTTTAAAAATAATTAGATAGCTAAACTATTCATGTAACAGGATAATTATATGGAAGAAGCTTTCAAAATGAGGAATTTGTTGCAAGAATTTCTCAAAAACCATGGTGTGAGACAGCCAACAATACTTGGGCTTAGGGAACATATATTTACTGGCAGGTATGATCTATTACCAATTTCTGCATGGTTTTTTAGTATTATTTCCATTACAAGCTGAAATATACATATGAAGACTGTTCACATTTAACTTCCTTTTTGTTTGTTGCAGTGTTTCATCCCTTGCTTGGTTTATGTCCAATCAGGAGAATAGTTTTGTGACAATTGGGCAAAGATTGCTGGCAAACCCCCTGAAGTAAGTCCCCCTCCTCCCCACAAAAAAATTCTCCTCACCATGGAAAGATAGCATGAGCGAAAGCCAGTGAGCATTGGCAAGGAGAACTTTGACATATGTTTAAACAACCTAGTTAGTTCCACATAAATAGCAGCTGATGTATCTCATGAAGATGTTGCAACATGTTGAGGGTGAGAGGGGAGTGAATGAGTTCGGAAAAAGAGGAGGGTGACAGAAAAATGAGAAGTTTCAAGAGTGCAATGATTTTAACCATATAATACCGAGACAAGACTTTTTAGCAGTAACAGACATAGTCCCATAACTGCATTACCACAAAAAACTGAAAAAGGACCAGAATATAAAAGTTGAAGTTCTCTTTTATTGTCGTATATCCTTTTTTATTTTTATTATTTATTTGTGGGATGGTTGGTGTACGTGCTGTTTACTATTCAGGTTGAGGTGTTCAGTCTTCATGTTAAGCTCGACTGTGTATCCACTATTTGTTGAAGTTTTCAATGATTTTTTTTTTTAACCTTTCATCCAGGGTACGGTTCCATTATGGCCATCCAGATGTATTTGATAGACTTTTCCACCTGACAAGAGGGGGCATAAGCAAGGCCTCCAAGGTCATAAACTTGAGCGAAGATATATTTGCAGGCATGTATTTTAAATTCTGCATGTGTATCGTGTTTCCTTTTTCTTCAAGAGAAGTATTAATATTATAAGTTTTCCATCTTCTACAGGTTTCAATTCTACATTGCGTGAAGGCAACGTCACTCATCATGAGTACATACAAGTTGGTAAAGGAAGAGACGTGGGTCTCAACCAGATATCAATGTTTGAGGCAAAGATAGCTAATGGGAATGGGGAGCAGACAATGAGTAGGGACATATATAGGCTTGGGCACCGCTTTGATTTCTTCCGAATGTTATCTTGTTATTTCACCACTATTGGCTTCTATTTCAGTACCCTGGTATACTTGAAACCTACCTTGTGAATTTATGACTATGATCAATTTATAAGTACTAACTTTGCTTTTTATAGGTTACTGTCCTCACCGTTTATGTATTCCTTTATGGCCGCCTCTATCTTGCCCTTAGTGGACTTGAAGAAGGGCTGAACAATAAAAGAATCATTCGAGATAACAGAGCCCTTCAAGCAGCTCTTACTTCACAATCTGTTGTGCAAATTGGATTTTTGTTGGCCTTACCTATGGTGATGGAAATTGGTTTGGAGAGGGGCTTTCGTCAAGCATTAAGTGAATTTGTACTCATGCAAATTCAGTTGGCTCCTGTGTTTTTCACATTTTCACTTGGAACAAAAACACACTATTATGGAAGGACATTGCTTCATGGAGGTGCACAGTACCGAGGCACTGGTCGTGGTTTTGTGGTGTTTCATGCTAAGTTTGCTGATAACTATAGACTCTATTCCCGCAGCCATTTTGTTAAAGGGATTGAGTTGATGATTCTGCTTGTGGTGTACCATATATTTGGCAAGTCTTACAGAGGCACAGTGACCTATGTTTTAATTACCCTAACCATATGGTTCATGGTAGCGACATGGCTTTTTGCTCCCTTCCTTTTCAACCCCTCAGGCTTTGAGTGGCAAAAGATAATTGATGATTGGACTGATTGGCATAAATGGATAAGCAACCGTGGAGGTATCGGTGTACCACCTGAGAAAAGTTGGGAATCCTGGTGGGAAAAGGAACATGAGCATCTCCACCACTCTGGAATGCGTGGTATTATTACCGAGATTATACTATCTCTTCGCTTTTTCCTATATCAATACGGGCTTGTATATCACCTCTCAATCACTAACACGACTCAAAGTGTTCTGGTAAGTGCTTTTCGCTAATGGCTCCCTTTAGGAATGCTTACTTGGCTGCTCATGGTTCTTGCAACTAGGATATCAATTTAATCATAATTACTTTTGGCTTACAGGTTTACGGTTTGTCATGGTTGATAATCTTTGTAATCTTGGGTCTAATGAAGGTAAGGGCTTAAATTATTGTATTTTATATCCTTAAATACTGGCATAATGCTTTGTTCAAGAAATCCTACAGAATACACATTGGAGGAAAAAGAAGTTCTGTTTTTAAGCATATTCATGAACTTTAGGCATTATTTTACTTGGAAAATCACTACATTAAATAGCAACTTTTGAGCCTTGTCCAACTAAGTAAGATCAACTACATGGGTTAGCCGATTCGTAGTGAACCCAACAATTAATTAAACAGAGCCAAAATTCAGGATATAGAATTTTCAAATACCTCACAAGTAAATGTCGAGTTACGGAGTTCTTATTTTATTTCAGTTAAATATTTTGAACATCACAACAGTAACAACTCATAATGTTATTCTCTCAGTTCTCTTTTCAGTGATGGCCATGTAGACATATTGTTGATTGTTTCTGCTTGCATAATGGTTGACATAATTTTGATATTGTATAAGCTAAAGATATAGAGCAGTGCTAATCTAGCAAACACTATAGCTTCTTACATCCCTTTTCGCATTTTTCTTGCAAACTGTTCACTGTCATATTAAACCGTTCTATACAATGATGGTGCCATTTTTGCAGGGTGTATCTGTTGGCAGGCGCCGCCTCAGCGCAGACTTCCAGCTTTTGTTTCGGTTGATTAAGGGCTCCATTTTCTTAACATTCCTTGCCACCTTCATAATATTGATAGCAGTGGCAAAAATGACAATCAAGGACATAGTAGTCTGCATTCTAGCTGTAATGCCAACAGGCTGGGGATTGCTGCTGGTCAGTTTTCACATTCTTTCTGTGGCATTTGTGTTTCGTGGAATCCTCTATAAAATTGAATTTTCATTGCTGATGATATATGTATTTCTGATCATGTATAGTTAATTAGTTATGCTTGTCCTTCCATTCTCATTGCATTTTCTTTTTTCTCTTTCACAGATAGCACAAGCTTGTAAGCCAGCCATTCAACATGCTGCTTTTTGGGGTTCTGTCCGGGCGCTTGCTCGTGGATATGAAATAATAATGGGTTTGCTTCTCTTCACACCAGTTGCTTTCTTGGCATGGTTCCCATTTGTTTCAGAGTTTCAAACAAGAATGCTCTTCAACCAAGCCTTCAGTCGAGGTCTACAGATTTCGCGTATTCTTGGTAGACAAAGAAGGGATCGGGCTGCCAACAACAAAGAGTGATTATAGTTGTACAGAGTTTAATTTTTATCAATATCATTGTAAAAATATTTACATAAATCAATCACATGTTATATGGTTGTTATATGATTGGTAGGGTATGACTTCAAAGATAAGTATCGTCTAATGTGAGAATAGCTAAGTATATGATTTAGATAGATGTCTTGCAATGATAAGCATTCATAGAAATAGAATATATGTACACTTGTATCCTCACTGGTAGTTTTGTAAATGTTGTGTTACAACATATTCCCAAAACTTTGTATATTGTGTTTTATTATGTATTACATGTTATTGAATTTATGTATGCAAAATCGGAAAATCCTACTTCAACGAGTAATGAATTTGACAACAACTAGAATGAGTCCCGCGCAATGCGCGAACGGTAAATTAATGATAGTATATAATAAATATTAAAAATGGCTATGTTTTGTAAAATTAAATTAAATATATGTAAATTAAAGTTAAATTTAAAAGGTGTTTTGTTTAAAATAATTTGTAGTACAAAAGATTTGGATGTTAGAGTTATACAAAGTGGTATTTTTATTTAGTAATTTGATTTTTGTATTTGTTTTAGTTGATGGATTTAGTCTTTTTATGTGGAGCTCGTCCTTCTTTTTTTTATTGGTTATTGTTAGAATTGTTACTTTCTTTTTTCTGTCGAGGTTCTTATGAAGACATGTTTTTTATGAATTGTTGAGTTGTATGCACTTTCTATTATGTTGTTTGTTCTATCTTTGCATTGCATGTATGTTTTTCTTCCAAAGTGTGTCTTGAATTTGTATGGTTTTCTTTCTTCTTAATCTCTTGATATACTTTCCCAATGACATTTACAATAAAAGAACAAAAATGTGTAGATTTTTTTTTGAATAAGTTATTTTTAATAAGAATAATTGAAATAGTATAAAATGAAATTATGTGTTAGTATTTTTCTTTGACTCACTCTGTCAGACAATGTCTCAAGTGATGCAAAATCAAAAGTCTTGGAAAATGTTCACAATTGAATCTTTAATTTCTTTCACAACAATTGTGAGTAAAAAGTTTGCTTACGTTATACCTTTAATTGGCCTATACAAATCATTTGTATCTTCTATTTTTAAATTTTTTATAGTATAAACTTTTCCTTCCCTGCATTATTAGTAAATTATAGTTGATAATTAGTTAAAAAAGAATAATGAATAGCATATTAAAAGAAGTATAATTTTAACGATATTAAAATACAATTATATATAAAGTATTATAAAATAATATAAAAATTATAAAAACAAAAAATTATTAAAGTATTTTTTCGTAAATTTAATTTAAAAATATAATAAATATGTTTGTTTTGTACCTTTTCATCTAATATAATTATTTCTAAGCAAAGAGACTCTTCTCATTTGTGGGTGTTAATGTTTTCCATAGATGAACTACGCGAACTTTGATAAACTAGTTGTCTTTTTGTTTGGTGATATTGTTCAAAGAATGATGCTCTATTGAGTAAGGTTGAGATGTTGTGTAGTTCGAAAATAATTTTTTTGTGCTAAATTTGATATCATTTGAAGAAATAGTAATAAGAGACTTATATAAGTAGTTCAAATAGTATGAAATTTGAATATTTGTAACGTAAAATTTATTACGATTAATAATATTATTATTA
Source organism: Arachis duranensis (assembly GCF_000817695.3). Classification (NCBI taxonomy): domain Eukaryota; kingdom Viridiplantae; phylum Streptophyta; class Magnoliopsida; order Fabales; family Fabaceae; genus Arachis; species Arachis duranensis. The sequence goes on from NC_029778.3 coordinate 46,238,754, forward strand.
CATTTGTAATATGAATGTTTATTATATTTAATGAGTTATTCATAGAAATTAATAAATTAATTATTGGAGTTATAAATTTATTGTATTGTTTATAACGGTGAGATATAATAAATATATGGATATGGATTCAATGTCTTTGTAGGTTACAAATTTGATTACAAATTTTTGTATGTATATATATATATGAAAAATAATATGAGTAAACTTATGTATCTACTTTTATATATTAAGAATAGATTAACTATCTCAGGACATAAAAGTATAAAATACGTTGTCTAAAATGTCATTTTTAGCTTTTATACAATGAAGAATAAAAAATACCTTCTCTTTGATTTTTCCTTTTAAATTTTATTTATTTTCTTTCTCCTCCTCCCTCTTCTTCCTTGGCATTTGCCTCTTCCTCATCTGTTCCGCTAGTGCCATTATAAGAGAGATGTTATTGGAATTTATGGTTTTAATGATGATTTTAGATGCAAAGAGTCCACTGGAAGTAAAGTAGAATGTAGTTTGCCTCAAAAGATAATATATTGCAAAATATTTGAAGCCTGAGTCAAGCTAGGTAAGGAAACCTAGTTTACTATATATTTTTGCTCTAAAATTAATTATTCATGACTTATTTTTGTTTTTCATAGAATGAATTTAATTTTGATGTACTGTCAATGTAAAATAGTTTTACAAGTGCATTCAATTACATAACGTCATATCAATAAAAATAACTATCTTTCATATTGACTGCGTGAATAGTCATCCAAGAGAGCATCTAAGATGTGATCGTACGACCATGTAAATAAAAATTAAACTCTAAAATGCTTTACACTATCAGTATATCAAAATTAAACTCTTTCATAAAATTAGCTTGAGATTTTAGTGTCGGCATGATATCCAGTGTATGTGTAGCTTGTTGGGTTGTAAGGGAGATACCCTTCTAGTTAAATACCTTAGAATCTCCTTAAGAGCAAATCCGAGGTTAGTGAAAACTTGGAAGCCTATAATAGACAATGTGGAAGAAAAGCTCAGTCTGTGAAAAGTTAAAGTGCTAAACAAAGCTGGAAATTTGGTGCTGATCAAATCAGTATTAAATAGTTTGCCATTGTATTATTTGAGTTTGTTCAAGATGCTGAAAACTGTTGCTGAGAAATTGATTTCATTGCAGAGAAGTTTCCTGTGGAGTAAGGAGGAAGGTAGAAATGGTATGGCATTAGTAAGATGGGAAGTGGTGCAGGTTCCTAAGAAACTAGGCGGGTTAGGAGTTGGAGATACTATGGTTCGTAACATAGCTCTGCTATTTAAGTGGTGGCGGCAGTTTGCAAAGGAAGAGTACCCGTTATGGAAGAAGGTGGTATGTGAAAAACTTATTGACGGAGGAAAATCGTCGGTTAGGAATTTTCACAAAATAATTCCGTTGAAGTATAGATCCAAACCAACAATCAACCCTCAATTAAAATTTAATTTTGTTTGTCACTTAAATCAAACCAATAAGATTTGAGAGTATTTAAACCTTGGGTCGTCTCTCAAGGAATTGTAGGGAAGTGTGCATATTATTGGTTATGAGTATACGGGGGTTGTGATTGCAATTGACAAGAAATGTGAATGACAAGAAAATAAAGTTACAACTAAGGAACTATAAATGCTAAAAGAGCTAAGAAATTAAAGCTAACAAAAAGAAATGACAATCAATCAATATAAAAAGCCTTGGCTAAGGGTGAATTAGAATTTTCATCCTCATTGTCATCCTCAATTGTGATGATAATTGTCTATTGCTCTCACTTAGTTATCCTCTAACAATTGAAGGAAAGTTAAGTGAGCAAAATTGACTCTAATCCACAAGTCCTAATGAAGGATTAGCTTTAGTGAAATTCAAGCCAACTAGCAATTCTCAATCACCAATCAACATTAGATTGTGATAATTTAAGAGTCTCTAAGTTACCAACCCAAGTTAAGAAGATAAAATTCTATTCTAACATTGAAAGAGGGATTTTATCAAACACCTAATATGTATAAAAAAAAATAGTATGAAATGGAATAATGATAAAATTTTATAGCTACCAATTGCAAGGAAAAATAACACAATTAGTCAAACAAATATCAAGGAATATAAAACATCAAAATTGCATTAAAAAAATTCTAAATTAACAAAGGTTCATTAACATAAAGAGTGTCAAAATAAAGAGAATAACAATAAAAGAAAACTACAAGAACTATGAGGTTAGAACAAGAAATTATAAATAAAACTAAATTAAAACAAGAATTAAATGCTAAACTAAGAAGATATCTAAATCTAAAACTCTAATTACTAGAGAGAGCTCTCTCTCTCTAGAAATCTCACTCAAAACATGCTAGAAACTAAAATAAAATTCATTGTGTATATTCTTGGAATGTTTCTCCCCTTGAAAGAGCTTCCATTCAGCTTCTAGGCATCCAACATTGGGCCAAAAGGCCTCCAAATCGCGAGCCACGTGACTTTTAAATGAAGTCACGCGTCCAGATTTGTGCGTACGCACAGGGCACTTATTGAATTCCACTTTGTACGTACACAGGGACGGATCTATATATTGTGTAATGGGGGTAAGCACTCCCACTACAATTTAAAATTTTTTTGAGTAATATATGATAATAATATTTATTTGCCCCCATTAAATTATTAAATTTGGCCCCACAATAATTTTTTACTCAACTTTTGGTACTTAATAGTCAGTTTAAGAATTTCATATTATATGTTTATTAGAATGATTAATTCTCAATATAAATAAGATTGGTGTTCTTTCTTAGAAATAAACTCAAAAGATATTATTTATCTTTTTTTTTTAAATTAGTTTTAGTTTTTTCTATAACAACTACATTAATTGAAAACAATTTCAACTATAGATATCACTGAGAGTTGGCTTTTGATTGTATGAGAAGTGAATTTCTAATAATTGTTTGGTAATAATATGTATATAAAAAGTAACTATCTATATATAATGCATATTTAAATATAAAATATATATTGAAAATGAATTAAACGATAAATATATTTATACACAAATAGATAATGGTTAATGAATAATTTTATAGCTGATTTTTATGCAATATAATATTTTTATTATAAAAATGATTAGAGTTTATTTATCTTGTGTCCTAAAGGCACATATTAAGATTACAAATTGATAATATTTTGGTTAAAAATACAAAAAATTTAAGCTTTTAATGTATTTAATTTGCAGTTATCAAATGAAAAAATTTAAAATATTCTACTAATAGTAAGTTTGTCATGTGTCTTTAAGACACATATTAGCTAAACTTAAATTATTATTATGTTATATATATTTTGTCCCATTGTCAAAATTTTCTGGATCTGTCACTGTACGTACGCACACTTCAGTGTGTATCTCCCTTGTTTCTTCTTATGTTCTTCCATTTTGCATGTTTTCCTTCCACTTTTTCTAAGTAATTTCTTGCCTAATTTACGTGAAACTACGTAACAAAACATATCACGACATCGAATGAAATAAAAGTGGAATTATATTAATCAATCTAAGCACAAAATAGCATATTTTCACACTTAGGTACAATTTAGAGATAAATCACAAAAGTATACTATTCAAGTGTATAGATGTGAGTTTATCCGATGAAATTCACTCAATTCAAGTCAAAATTTACCATCAAATATGGATTCATCAGTATGCTCCTGTCATAATCTAAATCCTAATAAGATACTGTCAACTCAGGTGCTACCTATTAGAGGAGCCCCATGGAAAGATATATGCCAAATATAAATCACGAATCAACATATACGGGATAAGATGGTTACACATTTGTACATGGAGGTTGGTGATGGGCAGCAGACTCGATTTTGGGAGGATGTATGGTTACTTTGTGGATCTTTGAAGGATTGGTTCTCAAGACTTTTCTCTGTTTCAAACAAATGTGGTTCTGTCATAGGGATTGTGGGTTTTGAGATGGATTAGAGTAGATTTGAAATTTTCAATGGAGGCAAGAGCTTTTTCAATGGGAGTTGAAAATTCTTAGTCAATTACATGAGATTTTGAGACTTGTAAAGCTAGTAAATAATAGAGAGGATAGAGTGGTATGAAAATATGGTAGGCAAGGTATTTTTTCAACTAACTCATTTCTGCAGGTGTTGCAAGAAGAAATGCTTTTATAGGAAGTTACCAGCTACAACTTCACTAAGAATATCTGAAAAAAGTTAGTTCCACCAAAAATGGAGCTGTTTGCTTGGTTTGTCCTGATAGGTAGGGTGGATACAAAAAAAAGGCTATGCCAATTTGGAATTATCAGTCAGAAAGATAATGTACATATTTTATGTAATAATGATGTGGAACATGTATATTACTTATTTCTCGGCTGTGAATTTGCTTGGGAGATGTGGAGTGTTTGGATATCTGTGTTTGGCCGACAATGGTCTTTTCCGGGATCGATGAAATAATATTTTCTATGTTGGACAGAAGAATCGAAGAGAAAGGAGGATCGAGAACAGCGATTGAAGTATTTCTGTGCGGTTATTTAGAACATTTGGATGAAAAAGAATACAAGAATATTTTAGAATAAAAGCAACAGTGTTAAAAAATTATAACATGACTGCGATCAACTCCAACGAGTAAAAAGGTATAAATCTCTTTTTTATTGATGACTACTGATGAGCGGATAATTTATACGCTTTTTGGCATTGTTTTTAGGTAGTTTTTAGTAAGTTTGAGCTACTTTTAGGGATGTTTTCATTAGTTTTTATGTTAAATTCACATTTCTGGACTTTACTATGAGTTTGTGTGTTTTTCTGTGATTTCAGGTAAATTCTGACTGAAATTGAGGGATTTGAGTAAAACTCTGAAGAAGGCTGACAAAAGGACTGCTGATGCTGTTGGAATCTGACCTCCCTGCACTCGAAATGGATTTTCTGGAACTACAGAACTCCAATTGGCGCGCTCTCAACGGCGTTGGAAAGTAGACATCCAGGGCTTTCCAGAAATATATAATAGTCCATACTTTATTCGAAGAATGACGATGTAATTTGGCGTTGAACGCCAAGTACATGCTGCTGTCTGGAGTTAAACGCCAGAAAAACGTCATGATCCGGAGTTGAACGCCCAAAACACGTCATAAC
>NC_029778.3:46244094-46244703 GCF_000817695.3 Arachis duranensis
TTCCGAGTAGGATTCCGGTAATGAATGACTGTGACGTGCTTCAAACTTGCAACCTGCTGGGCGTTAGTGACAGACGCAAAAGAATCAAGGGATTCTATTCCAGTAGGAGCGGGAACCAACCGGTGATTAGCCGTACTGTGACAGAGTGCGTGAGCATTAGTTTTCACTGCGAGGATGGGATGTAGCCATCAGCCATGGGTGATGCCTCCAGACTGGTTAGCTGTGCGAGTGACAGCTGCACAGGATATTTCCCCGAGAGGAAGAAAGTAGCCACAGTTGATGGTGAACCCCTATACAAAGCTTGCCATGGAAAGGAGTAAGAAGGATTGAGTAGAAGCAGTAGGAGAGCAGGCGTCCTTGAGGCATGTAGCATCTCCATTCGCTTACCTGAAATTCCCACCAATGAATCTGCATAAGTCTTCTATCCTTTTATTTAATCTATTCTTTTATCTTTATTTTCGAAACCCATAAACCATTTTAATCTGCCTGACTGAGATTTACAGGGTGACCATAGCCTGCTTCATACCAACAATCTCTGTGGGATCGACCCTTACTCACGTAAGGTTTATTACTTGGACGACCCAGTACACTTGCTGGTTAGTTGAACGG
>NC_029778.3:46244803-46246441 GCF_000817695.3 Arachis duranensis
AATTTCGTCCACCAAGTTTTTGGCGCCGTTGCCGGGGATTGTTCGAGTATGGACAACTGACGGTTCATCTTGTTGCTCAGATTAGGTAATTTTGTTTTCAAAAATCTTTTTCAAATTTTTTTTTCTTTTATTTTTCGTTTTTCCAAAAATGTTTTTCGAAAAAATCAATAAAAATACAAAAAAATTAGAAAATCATAAAAATCAAAAATATTTTGTGTTTCTTGTTTGAGTCTTGTGTTAATCTTTAAGTTTGGTGTCAATTGCATGCTTTTAAAATTTTTTCTTGCAATTTTTCGAAAATCTCATGCATTCATAGTGTTCTTCATGATCTTCAAGTTGTTCTTGACAAGTCTTCTTGTTTGATCTTGATGATTTCTTGTTTTGTGTCTTTTCTTGTTTTTCATGTGCACCTTTGCATTTATATTTTCCTTGCATTAAAGATTTCTACTTTGCATTCATATTTTCCAAGCATTAAAAATTTCTAAGTTTGGTGTCTTGCATGTTTTCTTTGCATCAAAATTTTTTCAAAATTATGTTCTTGATGTTCATCATGATCTTCATAGTGTTCTTGGTGTTCATCTTGACATTCATAGCATTTTTGCATGCATCTTGTGTCTTGATCCAAAATTTTCATGTTTTGGGTCATTTTTGTGTTTTTCTTTAAAAATTCAAAACATCAAAAAAATATCTTTTCCTTATTTTCCTCCAAATTTTCGAAATTTTGGGTTGACTTGGTCAAAAATTTTTAAAATTAGTTATTTCTTACAAGTCAAGTCAAAATTTCAATTTTAAAAATCTTATCTTTTCAAAATCTTTTTCAAAAATTATATATATCTTTTTCATTTTTTTCTATTTTTCGAAAATTTCAAAAATCTTTTTCAAAATATTTTCAAAATATTTTTCTTATCTTTTATATTTAATTTTCGAAAATTAACTAACAAGTAATGTGATTGGTTCAAAAATTTGAAGTTTGTTACTTTCTTGTTAAGAAAAGTTCAATCTTTAAGTTCTAGAATCTTATCTTGAAGTTTCTTGTTAGTTGAGTCTTTTTTAAAAAAAAATTAAATCTTTTTCAAAATATCTTTTTATTAAAATTTTTATCTTATCTTTTTATCTTTTATCTTATCTTTTTCAAAAATTTTATCTTTTTCAAAATTTGATTTCAAAATATCTTATCTAACTTCTTATCCTCTTATCTTTTTTAAAATTTTGATTTCAAATCTTTTTCAATCAACTAACTAACTTTTTGTTTGTTTCTTATCTTTTTCAAAACCACCTAACTACTTTTCCCTCTCTAATTTTCGAAAATTCTCCCTCTCTTTTTCAAAATTTTTTTTGTTTTAAATTTTAATTTCAATTACATTTATCTTTAATTTTCGAAAATCACTAACTCTTTTTCAAAAATTATTTTCGAAAATTTCTCTTCTCTTCTCTTATTCTATTTAATTAATTAATTACTAACACTTCTCTTCACCTCTCTTCATCTAAAAATCCGAATTCTTTTTCTTTCTTATACCACTATCTTCTTCTACTAACATAAGGGAATCTCTATACTGTGACATAGAGGATTCCTCTTTCTTTTCTTGTTTTCTTCTCTTTCATATGAGCAGGAACAAGGAAAAGGGCACTCTTGTTGAA
>NC_029778.3:46246751-46247731 GCF_000817695.3 Arachis duranensis
ATTCTTTCCTCCTCAAAAGCTGAGCAAGCTGAGATTGGATGTTCAAACCTTCAAACAAAAAGATGGTGAATCCCTCTATGAAGCTTGGGAAAGATATAAGCAGTTGACCAAAAGATGTCCATCTGACATGTTTTCAGAATGGACCCTATTAGATATATTCTATTATGGTCTCTCTAAATTTTCGAAAATGTCATTGGACCATTCTGCAGGTGGATCTATTCACCTGAAGAAAATGCCTGAAGAGGCTCAGGAACTCAATGACATGGTTGCAAACAACCAGTTCATGTACACCTCTGAGAGGAATTTCGTGAATAATGGGATACCTCAGAAAAAAGGAGTTCTTGAAATTGATGCTCTGAATGCCATATTAGCTCAGAACAAAATGTTGACTCAACAGGTCAACATGATCTCTCAAAATCTGAATGGATTGCAACATGCATCCAACAGTACTAGAGAAGTAGCTTCTGAAGAAGCTTATGATCCTGAGAACCCTGCCATGGCAGAGGTTAATTACATGGGTGAACCTTATGGGAACACTTATAACCCATCATGGAGAAATCACCCAAATTTCTCTTGGAAGGATCAACAAAAGCCTCAACAAGGCTTTAACAATGGTGGACGCAACAGGCTGAGTAATAGTAAGCCATATCCATCATCTTCTCAGCAACAGACAGAGAATTCTGAACAACACACTTCTAATTTAGCCAATATAGTCTCTGATCTGTCAAAGGCCACTTTCAGTTTCATGAATGAAACAAGATCCCCCATCAGAAACTTGGAGGCACAAGTGGGCCAGCTGAGTAAGAAAGTTATTGAAACTCCTCCCAGTATTCTACCTAGTAATATAGAAGAGAATCCAAAAGGAGAGTGCAAGGCCATTGATTTGATCAAAGTGGCCGAATGCACTAGGGAGGAGGAGGACGAAAATCCTAGTGAGAAAGACCTCCTGGGACGTCCCTCAAGCAAGAAGGAGTTTCCTA
>NC_029778.3:46248357-46248704 GCF_000817695.3 Arachis duranensis
TAACAGAGGTGAGTTAGTCCTTCAATTGAATGGGGACTACCTTGTGTTTCAGGCACATGGCCATCCCTCTGTGACAAAAGAGAGTAAGCAGGAAGAGCTTCTCTCAGTTCAGAGTCAAGAAGAACCCACACAGTCAAACTCTCAGTTTGGTGTTGTGAGGCCACAACCAAACTCTAAGTTTGGTGTTAAGACCCCATATCCAAACTCTAAGTTTGGTGTTGGGACTATACAACATTGACCTGATCACCTTTGTGGCTCCATGAGAGCCACTGTCAAGCTATTGACATTAAAGAAGCGCTTGTTGGGAGGCAACCCAATTTTATTTATCTAATTTTTATTTTATTGTT
>NC_029778.3:46250281-46251427 GCF_000817695.3 Arachis duranensis
AATGCATGGATCACTAGGAACCATGATCAAAGTATAAACCCGAATCCAAAGAACTATCTCACAATGGTTCGGGGAAAATACTTAGATTTTAGTCCGGAAAATGTGAGGTTGGCGTTTCACTTGCCTATGATGCAAAGTGATGAACGCCCCTACACAAGAAGGGTCAACTTAAATCAAAGGTTGGACCAAGTCCTTACGGACATATGTGTGGAAGGCGCCCAATGGAGAATAGACTCCAAAGGCAAACCAGTCCAACTAAGAAGACTGGATCTCAAGCCTGTGGCCAGAGGATGGTTGGAGTTCATTCAAAGATCCATCATCCCTACTAGCAACCGATCTGAAGTTACTGTGGATCGGGCCATCATGATCCATAGCATCATGATTGGAGAGGAAGTAGAAGTTCATGAGGTCATCTCCAATGAACTCTACAAAATACCCGACAAGTCCTCACCCATGGCACGGCTAGCCTTCCCTCATCTTATTTGCCATCTATGTTACTCAGCTGGAGTTATCATAGATGGAGATGTCTCCATTGAAGAAGACAAGCCCATCACCAAGAAAAGGATGGAGCAAACAAGAGAAGTTCCTCACAGCCCTCAAGAAGAACATGAGGAAGTTCATCATCAATATATGCCTCAAGGAATGCACTTTCCTCCCAACAACTATTGGGAGCAACTCAGCACCTCTTTGGAAGATCTGAGTCATAATGTTGAACAATTAAGGGTGGAACATCATGAACACTCCATCATTCTCCAAGAAATAAGAGAAGATCAAAGAGCAATGAGGGAGGAGCAACAAAGGCAAGGAAGGGACATAGAAGAACTTAAGGACATTGTTGGACCTTCAAGAAGAAGACGCCACTAAAAGTGGATTCATTCCTTGTTCTTTATTTCTTTATGTTTTCGGTTTTTAATGTTGTGTTTATCTATGTTTTGTGTCTTTATTTCATGATCATTAGTATGTAACCATGCCCTAAAAGCTATGAATAAAATCCATTAGTCTTTCACCTCTCTTAAATGAAAAATGTTTTAATTCAAAAGAACAAGAAGTACATAAATTTCGAAATTATTATTGAATTTAATTTAATTATATTGATGTGGTGACAATACTTTTTGTTTTCTGAATGAATGATTGAACAGTGCATAT
>NC_029778.3:46251828-46252062 GCF_000817695.3 Arachis duranensis
AGGTTCACCCAGTCATGTGTCTGTGGCATTTGTGTATCCGGTGGTAATACTGGAAGACAAAGTGCTTAGGGCCACGGCCAAGACTCATAAGTAGCTGTTTTCAAGAATCAACATGCTTAACTAGGAAAGTCAATAACACTATCTGAAATTCTGAGTTCCTAGAGAAGCCAATCACTCTGAACTTCAAAGGAAAAAGTGAGATGCCAAAACTGTTCAGAAGCAAAAAGCTACAAG
>NC_029778.3:46253227-46261945 GCF_000817695.3 Arachis duranensis
AGGATCCGGAAAGTCTCACCTTGTCTGTGGTGTTCCGAGTAGGATTCCGGTAATGAATGACTGTGACGTGCTTCAAACTTGCAACCTGCTGGGCGTTAGTGACAGACGCAAAAGAATCAAGGGATTCTATTCCAGTAGGAGCGGGAACCAACCGGTGATTAGCCGTACTGTGACAGAGTGCGTGAGCATTAGTTTTCACTGCGAGGATGGGATGTAGCCATTAGCCATGGGTGATGCCTCCAGACTGGTTAGCTGTGCGAGTGACAGCCGCACAGGGTATTTCCCCGAGAGGAAGAAAGTAGCCACAGTTGATGGTGAACCCCTATACAAAGCTTGCCATGGAAAGGAGTAAGAAGGATTGAGTAGAAGCAGTAGGAGAGCAGGCGTCCTTGAGCCATGCAGCATCTCCATTCGCTTACCTGAAATTCCCACCAATGAATCTGTATAAGTCTTCTATCCTTTTATTTAATCTATTCTTTTATCTTTATTTTCGAAACCCATAAACCATTTTAATCTGCCTGACTGAGATTTACAGGGTGACCATAGCCTGCTTCATACCAACAATCTCTGTGGAATCGACCCTTACTCACGTAAGGTTTATTACTTGGACGACCCAGTACACTTGCTGGTTAGTTGAACGGAGTTGTGAATTCAACCAGTGCCATAATAATGATTTCATACAAAGACAAACAACTTAAAGAGAATTGATCACAATTTCGTCCACCAACTACGTTGGAGATGACATGAAGATTCTTTTTTGTGCTGTTGCGTTACTTTCTTTAAGTTTGGTTTGTTGTGTTTAACTGGTCCTGTTTATTTCACTTTACTGTGTTGAATTCTTTATGTTGAAAAAAAATAAAAAGATTCATTATGTAAATAAAAATGGAATATTGGCATTGCATGTTTTGGTCATTGGTGCTGATGGTACATAGTCCCCTTTGGATTGGCATATGGCCTATGTGCCAGTCGAAGAATTACTCAACTCTTCTCACAAATCTGATGACCCATGGGTATGATTAATTTGGAAAAAATGTTGATTAAAGTTTGTAACTAGTTTACCTTTTTGTATAATTAAATTTGTGAAATACATAAATTGATACTTCTTTCGGACAAAAGGAGGGTGATAAATAAGTTAAAAAATGAAATCGAATAACAAATAAAAGTCAAAGAAGTGGATGTTTAATTTATATAAGTAAGCAAAAGGAGGTGTGGATGTTTAAGGCTAATCAAATTTAGAGGAATGATATAATAAAATATTACGAGCCTGTTTGTGATGATTATAATTTAAGATTAACCAAATAGAATTCTCTTTCTTGAACATATTAAGTTGATTCATGGAAACACAGAAAAATGATTCACAGTAAAAAGAGAGGAGTTGAAACACTATGATTAACCTCCACCTTAGCAACAATCAACCATCAAGCTAGTGACGTTAAAGAAATACTAGTTGGAGGATAACCCAATTTTATGTTCATTTCGATTTTTATTTATTTATAATTTTTTATACATAGTTTTTCTTGATTTATTTATGTTTGTGGTCATGCAAAGTGTTTGAACCAAGAATAAGAGAAATCTAAAGGAGAAACAGAATACCTTGGAGAGGAAGTGATTCAGGTCTTTTGACGCTAAACGCCAGGCTCGGTGTTTAGTGCCAGAAATGGCATAAAAGATGAAGTGATTCTGGTTGCTTGGAGCTAAATGGCGCTCACAATTTGGTGAAAACTTTCTGTTTGGCCAGCGCTAAACGCGGACCTGGGCGTTTAGCGCTAGCCCTCGTCCCTTCAAAAAAAAAATTTACTTCATCTTGCGCTTATATCACTCCCTTCTTTTTTTTTTTGTAATATTTTTTGTTTTTACTCATCCGTGCGCTTTTTATGTTCCTCCCCTTTTTCAGTTTTTCTTTGCTTGGGGACAAGCAAATTTTTAAGTTGGTGTTGCAGAGCGAGCTCTCTATTTATATTATCATCAATGGCACTAAAGGAAGGTAAATCATCTTCACAGCGGAGCACAACTTAAGGAGTAAGATGGCCAACAAGATAACTGAGGTGGTTGAGTTTCTTTCATGCTGTTTACTTATTTCAGTTCTTATATTATTTATCTCCTATTTTCTAGTGCTTATTAGTGTTTCTTTTGTAGGATTACAAGTGTTCATAACACGCAGCGGAAGTAATAAAGTAATCCTATTGATTTATTTCGTGCTTAAAACTTTATTGAAATAAGATGGGTTAGATGCCAATACCTGAGTACCCTAGTGAATGAAAACTTTTTCCTTCGATAGTACGAAGGTACTATGTGTATCCACACCGAAACTGATCCTTGTTGTCAACTCCTTGACCAATGGATTTAACTGAGAAATTTCTTGCAACTCCTTGCACCAGCAATTCTTCAATAAGAATTGGAATATTTGTGTATGTGGAGGTAAAAAAGAAAAACTTGTGTTTTTTTTCTTTTATCATATACACATATATATTATGAGATTGGTGACTGATTTGTGAATCAAATTACAACTTAATTTGAAACAAAATCAGTTAGGATCTTATCCATATTTAAAACTCATCATAGAATAAATAATTAATTATTTAATATTCTCAATTATAATATTATTATATTCATGGTGCTAGCAAAGAATATAATAATACTCTATTTGAATTAATATAATTATTTATTTGATCTAATCAAAATAATAATTAAATAATTATTTACCAAAGATTAGAACACTCGTTAGTATGTGACCCCATAGGTTCAATACTAAGCGGGTAGTATATTAGTCATACTAAATTTACTAATCAAGGTTGGCGTCTAGCAACGCTCCTTGACGACCCGATAGTATGAAGTAATAATATTTTTACTAAGAAACCAAGATGAACAAAAATACAACTCCTTCCATCTTTTCAGCTCTTGGCTAACTTTTAGAGTACGATTTGATTGTCAAACTCTAACTTGTTACCATTATTATAATGAATTATGAATGATTTAAGAAACTCATTTCTTAATTCATTCGAACCCCTTGGCCAAGGCATTGTTTATTTCATTCATTATAATCGTAGAGCTCAAACTCATTACCATAGTTGATGGATTCTATTTTGACTAATCATTAATTCTACAAGTATTTAAATCATACCCAATGTCCATTCAACTAACACCGTAGAGTGTTAGGTGTCCGGAATCAAAGTATAACAAATACATTGTTAATTATTATGATAGTCGTAGGTCAAAGAAAAATTCTAATATTATGTTCATCATAAGAATATCCTATTGACAAATATATGGTAATTATAACCATTAGGAATTCTTAGAGTGAGTCAGTTCAATGGTTATATCTCTATATATACTATTAATCTATATAATTTAACAAATGAGATCTATTAATCTTCATCCAATGAAGACTATTATATATATATTAATCTATCCGAATCACTAATGTCCCATTTTTAGTAATTCTACGATTAAGAACAATTTAAATTAAAAGTACTCAAAAAACGTATATCTCATTATTACGATCCCTATCGTAATTATTCGTTTCTAATTTTTAATTAAGGACACTATCATAAATTATAAAATGATCCTGTTTAGAGTCAATAGTTCCATTGATATTTAGTAGTTTTAATTATCTTTAAAAATTTTATGCTTGTTTTGAAAAGAGGTATCATGTATTGTTCACAAAGCTTGAAAAAAAAAACAAAAGAGAGAAGAGAAGAAGTAGTATAATGCATGAGACTTGAGTTATATATTCTGAATTATCTTATTCAGTTTGATGCGGTGATATTATTTATGATTCTGAATGTATAAATTGAATAGTGCATAATTGATATTGAAGTTAAGAGTGTTGATTCTTGAGGTACAGGAATTTGGAGAAGTATTATGGATTCTCTAAAATAAACAAGAAGTTAATCCTTGAAGCAAAAAATAGCAAAAAGAAAAAAAAATCAAGGTCCAGGGCTCTGAGCATCAATGGCTAGGAAGGTCAATTATGATTAAAAGCTCAAAGAGTTATTTTTCTAGCCATATGCTTGTGGTGTGAATGTGTCAAGAAATTCTTGAGACAGAGCACTAAGAGTCGAGACTATGTGCAATTACAGAGTATGCCAAAGGCTCTAAGCACTACTGACTGGGAGGAATTAAAAGAAAAATCAGAATTCAAAGAATTCCCCAATAAAGTACTTGTGGTGTTTTTGTGTCAAGTTAAGATTAAGACAAAACATTTAGAATCACAGTTAGACTCAAAGTGCAAAGCACCAAAGAAAAGATAAGAAAAAGTTGTGTTCAAGGATTAATCAAAGGTTAAAAAGGAAGAGAATTCATAATATTATTCGAGTTCTAGTTTTGAAGGACATTGACATTTTCAAAGCTTCAAAGGATAGTGAGATGCCAAAACTATTCAGGATCACAGTGTCATTAACCCACTCAGTAATTGGACACAAGCTTAAATGAATACTCAAGTTATAGTAATTTTCTCCTATAGTGTTTTTAGTTACCTGAGGACAAACAACCATTCAAGTTTGGTGTTGTAATGTGTGAGCATCTTTTCTATATTTTCTTATTATTTTAGATATAAATTTATTAAGTTTTATTTAGATTTCAGTGTTTGAAGCCTATTTGGATGCTACTTTGATACACTTTTGTATTTTATTAATTTCAGGAAAGATTCAGGTGAGTTTAACAGAGTTCATGAAGAAGAAAAAGGAAGAAAGTGGATGCTATCGACCTTGACCTCCTTGCACTCCAACGAGTATACGTAAGCTATAGAGGTCCAATTGATGTAGTTTCAATGGCATTAGAAAGCCAACATTTAGGGCTTTCCAATGATATATAATACTCTATACTTTTTTTTTTCTAGCATCACTACCTCGAAGGGAATTAAACACCAAGCTTGGCGTTTAGTGCCAGGAAGACAGAATCGAATAGGAACTCACTATCTCGCCTGGCGCTAAACGCCAATTCTGGCGCTGAACGCCAGAAGTGCGAGTCAACCTCACCCAAAGGAGCATCTTTAGCTAGATTTGGCTTTTAATTATTGTATTTGATCTCTTTTTGGTTATTTTTATTTACAAACAAAATCTTTTAGGTTTAGAATTTATTATTTTATTTTAGTTTCAAATCAAATTAGGTTAGATATAAAAGGAAAAAGATTCAGCCCTTCGGAGGGATCTTCTCACTTCCGCACTTTCACATTCTCTAAACCTTAGTTTTCTCTCTGAAGCATGAGCCATTAAACCTCTTTGGTTAAGGTTAGGAGCTCTGTTTATTTCTATGGATTGAGACTATTACTGTTCTATTTTGATTAATGTACTAATTCAGTTTCAAGGATTACTTTCGTTCTTTATCTTATGAATCTGGGTAGATCGGATTATTCTATTTGTGTTCTTATGATTCTTGGAAGAGATATCTCACCTTAACAATAGCTTGAAAGTAAATTCTTCCTAAATCGTTAATTACTTAAACTAATCGGGATATGTGACATATAATCCTCTTAGCATCGAGTAATTAGGGTTTTTTTTGCCATAAACTAGAATTGAACTTATTCCTCTAATTGAAATTAAGTGACCAAGACATTGGTGGTTAACTAGGTTGGAGGAGGCTAAATCACTAAGATATTAAGGTTTAGTTACTGACAGTTTGCCATGAAATGAATCTTACATGATTAAAATAGTTGGTAAGAAAACTTAATCTAAAAAAGTAAACACCTCCGATACCTTAACTACTTTCTCTCGTATACTTCACACCATTCTCACTGTTTGCATTTTCTACTCTTTGAATCACTATTTAATGCTTTTTGAACCCACAAAACATCACTTTCTACTTGCTTAACTAAGGAACCATTTGACCATTGTTGTTTAGTCTATCAATCCTCGTGGGATCGATCCTCACTCACCTGAGGTATTACTTAGTAGACCTGATTGAGTTGCCAATAAATATGTGGATTTTGAATTCCGCACCATCCGTCATCAAAAAATGCTTCGGGGACAACCGTGAGTCACCTTTATTAAATTCAGGGACAATATTGGGGCCAATGCAAATTTAGTCACCTTTGTTGATAATAGTAATTGATTTTTGAAAGTTGATTCCTAGCTCTGAGATCACCCAAAACACTTCAAAATTCTTCTCTAATTTTTCAAAACATCCGATTTTGGTGGACAAAAAAGTATAGTGTCATTTTCAAATTGCAAGTGTGATAATGCTACTCCCCTTTGGCCCACTATCAAGCGTTCTACCATGTTGACACTTACTACCTTTTCGTTCTATCAAGAGTTCTACCATCATTGGCTCCAATTTTTGAACACGCCAACAAAAAAGTTTTATTTTTATTAATAATAAAAATGTCCTAAAAATATTTAAAACGTGACAAAAATATGCAATATCAAATATGTATTCTTAAAAATGCTTTAAATATTGAATTTGATATAATTTTTTGTAAATATGATTAGAAAAATAAGACAATTTTATCTTCAACATTTGGTGATTTTATTTTTGTTAATGGCCATAAAATAAAAAATAAAAATAATTTTAGAGATCGAATTTTTATCTGATTTTTTATGTACTTTCTTAAAAGTTATTTAAATATTCCTACAAAATTTTAAATCAAAATGCATAAGCAGTTTGTCAAATACAAAAGTTGTTTGTCACTTTTATAATTTTGTTGTTGTTATTTTTGACACGTTTTATAATATTTTGATTATATTTTTATCGTTATGAAAAGTGAAGAGTATTTTTCTTATCGTATGAGGTTGATCTTAGTAGCTTACTCTTTTATCGAGCACCCTTGTAAGAACCTGCGTTTTTACGTAAAACCATTTTAATAAAATAAGTTTAGTGCTCGAAATAGATTTAAAATTTAGAAGTTTTAATTTGAAAATAAAAATGTGAAATTTGATTTTAGTGAATTTTTCTGAGTTGGAAAATGTTTCTTTTCGAAAAGGTTTTTGTAAAAATACGTACTAGCGCTTAAGCTGGCAGTACCAGCTCTAATACTATCCCGTACCGCGTACTTTGGAAAATAATATCTAGAAAATTGATTTATTATTTTGAAAGGACAAAAATAATTTTAGAATCGAAAACCAAACACTAATCTTAAAGATTTTGGCCCAAAGGACCAAAAATGCTAACGGGTTGGATCGGGCCCAAACCGGGTCCAAGGTCCAACATATATAAACTCATTTAATGAGCTTTGAACTCATTTTCTAGCCCTAGGAGAGAGAGGGCTGTGGAGAAGGAAGGGGTGACACTATTCACCTCCACCTTCCAGAAGCCATAACTTTTGATCTAGAGTTTCGATTGACGAGCCGTTTGCAGCCACACAAAGCTCGTGTTAAGCTCTACGTTTTTATCCAAAGAAATTTGGTATGATCTCTCTCTTCACATTCCAGTTTTTAGCCCTAGATTCTGCGCATTTTCATGTATAGTTTATGAGTAGATTTTGTGATTTTGGTTGTTTAAGTGATCTCTAGTAGCGGGTAATTATTGAATTTTATCCCTACTCATGTTGGGTAAGGTAAGATTTCACTAAACCCTTGTGTTTAGTTACTTTGTGTATATTAGGTTTTGATGTTGGTATATATATGTGATGTTAGATTGAGTTTTGGTATTTGTTGGAGTTGGTTGAGGCTTTGGATCAAGCTTGGTGGCTTCGTTTTGGTGTTTGGTGTGTTTGGAAATCGGCCAAGGTATGGTTTTAGTTTTTTTTTATGTAATATGTAATGTTCATGGACACTTAGACTAGTTGACCCTAAGATAGGATTGATTGTAGTTGGTGTATGAATGATTATATATGAATTGGTGCTAATTGTTGGTTGTATTAGATTAGTGTAGTTGATGATGATTGTTGGAGATTATTGGTATTGATGAGTATTCATGTTGATTAATTATATTGGTTAATATTGATGATTATGAGAATTTAAGGTAATGAGTTAATGTAAAATATTGGGGTCGCTTGGAATAAAGGATATTGATGATTATGATGTGTGAGAATGTATGTTGATAATTGATGATGAATATTGATATTGTTGGTGTTAATTATATATTTTGATATTGGTTGATGTTGGTGAGTGTGTATGTTGAGTGTGGTAATATGAATGTGGGTATGATTGATAATGTTGAGGTTAAGTGAGGAGGATTTGAAGTGGTTGTTGATGTTTGTTTGTTGGCATTTTAGTGATTATGAAGGTTGATGATGAATGTTGATATTTGTTTTGATTGGTGAGGTTGTTGTTGGTTGATGATGGTCATGAGTGTGGATTTATGATTGAATTGAAAATTTTGGATTGGTAGTGAAATATGATGTAATGACTTAGTAATTTAGGTGTGAAATTAAGGAGAATGATATGAAATGGTAAGATGTTGTATGTAGTAGTCGTTTATGATGGTTAGACACAGTGTATACCTAAAAAAATTTAGTTGCGGGGGCAAAAAATAATAAAATTTAGGTAGAGATATATTTTTTTATTTTTCACAATATCTAATAAGTTAAGAACTAATGTATCATGACTTTGAGTTTTATTTAAGAGGGTCAATGAATTACTACACACACAAAATGAAATTCAAACTCCCAACACTTGTTTAAGCGGCGATTAAGCTAATCACTCGAACAACCCAAATTTATTTAGACATATTTAAAACTTTAAATTAGAACTATCTATACATATTGATAAGAATTAAAAATATACACACAATCACTTATTATAATATTTAAAATAATAAAAAGATAATTTCACCCAGTATAAT
>NC_029778.3:46262075-46266403 GCF_000817695.3 Arachis duranensis
GTATATTAATATATAGATAATTTATTTTTTATCTTAAATAATTTTTAAAAAATCACTAATAATTTAAGTTGTATTTAATTAGAAAGCTAAGTTTTAATTTAATTATTAGTTGATTAACTAATATAATAAAATTAATTATCACTATTTTTTGAGTTTATTTATTTATTTTTCATACTAAATTAAATTTAACAATATAATAATTATTATATGTTAATTAATAAAAAAAATTTTTTAACATAAAATACAAAAAATATTTATATTTATATTTTATTTTAGATAAATATAATATAATAAAAGGCATATATATATATATGTATGTATGTATGTATTAGTTTTTTTTAAACCTGTGGGGGAAAATGCCCCCTCCTCCTTCAATGTAGGTTTGTGTTTAGTTGGACATGGTTTGGTTTGGTTTTGATTTGAGAGATGGTCAAATTTGAGGATTTGAAGTTTTAGGTGAAAGGATTTTTGATGAACTTTGTCTAATCATAACTTTTGCCTCAGTTTTCAAAATTTCTTGAATTTGGTTTAGAAATAAATATTATTGAAAACCCTTCGATTTGATATAAAGTTTGTAAGATTTGGATTTCTGTAGAGGAAGTTATGATCATTCAAAATTGGTGTTGAAAATCTGAAATTTTGCAAAGTTGCACAATTTTAGGATTTCTGATATGTGCGCACGCACAGCCTTATGCGCACGCACAACCCTGCGAAAATGTTATTCTGTGTGGACGCACAGACCTGTGCGTATGCACAGGCAGGGGAAAGGGCTCTGGTAGCAGTGCTAGCATAGGTTGTGCGCGCGCACATCAATGAAGAATTACGATCTGTGCGGATGCATAGCCTTGTGCGCACGCACAAGTCGGGAATGGATGTCTGTTAGGGGCGCTCGCACAACTTGTGCGAGTGAACAGACTTTATAAATTTTAGTACCTGTGCGTACGCACACCCCTGTGTGCACGCACACTTTCAAAATCTTCTTGGGTGTGCGCACGCACACCCTTGTGCGGATGCACACGCCCTGTTTCATAAATCTAAACTTTGTTTTCAACTATTTTACCTTCCCAACAAGGTTGTAAGCTTCTATAACACCATTTTAAGAATCTTGGGCTTATTTTTAGAGCATTGAAGTATGGGAAAGGTCCTAGGGGTTTAAGTTGGGTTTTCCTTTGAAAAGTTAGCAAATGGAGGTTTAGGTTTCTGGTGTATTGCGGATGAGTAAGTTGAGAGAGAAAGAAGAGTGGTGCATATGGTTATTATTGACAATGAATTGGGAAATCGATGAACTAATGAGCTCGGAATGGAAGTGATGAATTGATGATGGTTATGATGAGTTGAAGACTCAAAGAGGAATAATGATCTTGTTGAATAATGAGAGTGTGGCAGACACTATATCCTTGGGTTAAGTATGATAAGTGTGCAGGGTATTATGTCCCTGTGATTGAATTATGATTGATAATCTTTTCTGCTGCAAGAGTGTGCCAGGCACTATATTCTTGAGTTATGCATGCAAGTGTGCCCGACATTATATCCGTGGGTCAATAGAGTATGCCCGACACTCTATTCGTGGGTGCGGCAGAAAAGTGACATCCGAAAGGATGTATGGGTTGGTATTTATGGACCGACAAGTGATATCACGAGCCAATAGGATAGGCATTCATCATATGCATCTTTTATGTGCTTGTTTGCTTTGATTACGTGAGTTTGCCTAATTGTATAACATGCCTATTTGCTTACTTGAACTATTTGCTTTAGGTGCTTCTACTTGTGTTTTATTTGTTTGCATTAATTATGATTGTCTGGTGCTGAGGAGGTTAGGTAGGCAGTGGCGATGAAATCGCATGGAGGTAAGGCTGGCGAAGGCTGTGGGATACAGCGGTGTGATTAGTACTAGTTAGAATCCCCTAAGTTTAGATAACCCTGGTTTAAGTTCTTTATTTATTTTGTTCTAAGCTTGAATACTCGTATGCGATGTGAAGTTCTAGGATTTTCTTCGGCGTCCCGGGGCCTTACATCTTACATCATTGGGCATTGTTACCATACTGAGAACCTTCGGTTCTCATTCCATACTTTGTTGTTGTTTTTCAGATGCAGGTCGTAATCTACTTCGGTGAGATTGCGAATATGGTGACAGAGCGGAGTATGGTTCATCCTTGGTTTAATTTATTTTACTTTGTTATAGATACTCTCACATCTTTTTGTGCTTTATCTTTATGGCCTTAGAGGCTTACTTGAAGATAGGTTGTATAAGCTGTTTTAATTCTAAAACTCTGTATAACTTTATTTGTAACTAGTCGGCTTAAACTCCGCAAGCTGTGGCTAGTTCTCTATGATCATTATATTCTTATATTTATATATGTTTTGTTCTCTTACACCTATACCTTGTATCTTATGCGTTAGCTTCGTGTGAACGTCTCATGCTTTTGTAATTCTGTAATTTGATTATTAATCCTTCATCAGACTTCTAGAATATATTATTCCCTTATATATATCTTAGAACTGTCGTAACCTCTGATTAAGCTTTTTTTTACGGCTAGGTATACAAAACTGTATTTTTTTTTCATTTTTCGATTTACATTAATGGCTACACTACTTTGTCTTTTTTGCAGTTTTTTTGTTTGTAAATAATGAAAAAAAATAAATGAATGAGAATGAAAAATATATAAAAATGTTATATTAAATTTAAGAAATTTTTGACAATTAGTATAAGAGATTAAGAAATGAAGAGTAGTAAGAGTCTTAATACATATAAATTGTAGAATTTGAATATTTGTAACTGAAATTTTTTATAATTATTATTATTATGACACTTTTAATGTATGTTTATTGCATTTAATTAGTACTTGATGTTTCAATTGAATAATAATAGATAAGAGTTTTTTGTTTTTATTTTTTTAAAACATTTTACTAAATAGTGATTGGTTGATTTTCATCTAAAAATTTTGGGTATTAACTCTTTCGGACTGTCATTACCACTGCAAATCCTTCTACAACAAAGAGAATAAGACATGGTCAAAGAATGATAATCCATTCCAAGTAAATTGTGGAAGCAATACTGCACATGTGGAATAACAATTTGAAAAAGAGGAACACGTAAATGTAAATTGTGGAAGAAGTACTCCACATGTAAAATAACAATTTACAATTTAATGATTAAATATTGCAATTGATAGTATATAGGGAGCAATAATTTTAAATGCACATTAATTTTGGTTGTGACTGTTTGACAGAACCGTTAACAAAAGAGGAATACATAAACTTGTGCTACTTGCAATGAGTTCACAATTAAAATATTATTTATAACAAATAAATAGGGTTATTGAAAATGATATTGAACAATGAGAAGAGTAGACGGCAAAGTTGAAAATCTTTAGAAAGATATCCGGGACAAATTTCCTACGTTGGTGCGGCGTCGAATGGTGACGTTCTGAGACCCAGAATCGAGCTCTGGCAGGGAAACCGCAAGAGGAGGAATGGAGTTTGTCCTGGTTTCTGCAATTTATACAATGCGGCTCCGCTAGAGATGGACATCGCGATGTACAATTTGTTTTGAGAAAAAAACAATGGCTCATGGGACCGGAAACTGGATCTTGGTAGGAAGAGGTGCTAAGAGGGTGAGGGTTTGAGAAAGGTAATAAGCTCTCTGGTTTTGAGAGCTTTTTGTTGGGGTAAATGTGTGTTTTTGTTGTTTTAGAAATAAGGATTGATTTGAAAAAAGTTAATTTGTTGGTTTTTATTGTGTTTTTTAGTTGTTTTTTGTGTTTTTTTTTTATGTGAAAATAAAAGTTGATTTGTCAAGATTTGAGTGGTGGATTCTAAAATTTTGCCAAGTAAGCATTGGTGCTGGCATTAGTAGAAAAAGAGAAATAACTTAAAAGTAATGTGGGTAAATCTATATACCTACTTTTATATATTAAGAATAGAAGTATCAAAATGATATTCAATTTTTGAAAATATTTACAAAAGTATATATTTAAAATATTTTGATAATGTCAACATATCTTTAAAATATTTTAAAATACAACAAAAATAATCAAATAGAATATTATTTTTTTACAACGACTTTTATATTTGACAAATCGATTATATATTTAATATAAAATTTGTAAGAATATTTAAATAACTATTTAAAAAGTACATATATACAATCTGATCAAAATTCAATCTCTAATTTTTTTTAGCTTTAAAAGTATTTATTGATAAAAAATATAAAACAAATCTACTTAGCATAAAATTATCTAATTTTAAAGATAAAAATATTTTCTTTTAAAAATATGTATAACATTAAATATTTTTGTAGTATTTAAAAATATTAAAAAAATTTTTGT
>NC_029778.3:46266764-46283540 GCF_000817695.3 Arachis duranensis
TAAAAAGATGTAAGCGTTTTTTAGTAATTTACCCTCAATTTTTGTTAGTCTTGCAAGTACCACATGGCAAAGACAAACAAAAGCACTATTTCACACCAACGGAAACAAGAATTAAATATCTTCTTTATTTAAAAATGGCTTCATATTTACCTAAAAGTTGACCGCAATCCATTCAAATTAAATATTGTTAATTTTATAAAAATATTATTCGTATACTAAAAATAATTATTAAAATTAATTTTTAATATATTTATATATAAAGAAGCAGCATCTTTTAATTTTAACTTTGAAGTCCTCGATGGCCCTGGCCACATACTCAAAATACTTTCCTTCTTCAGCGGTTCCAATAAACAACATGAATTCACAGAACCCATATTTAAGGATCGATTCAGATGGCAATGCCAACCACTTCATTTTCAACACTTTTGTCCCCCTCAACTTCAAAGTATGAATCAACACCCCGATTGATCATCGCCTGCAACAGCGTTCGTTAATAGTTTTTCGGTGATTCCTCAATCTTTTTTACTGTTATTATTATTATTTTTTCTTGAATCAATTAGATTAATTTTCTTGTTTGTGTTCTTTTTATTTCTCCCTTTAATATTTTGTGGGTTTCGAATCAATTATGGGTTGATTGCTTGTTTCTTTTCCAGCACAGAATGATCATCTCCATTTTAATTTTTGTCTTTATTTATTTATTTGCTTTTAAATCTAATGTTTTGTTTCGATATTACCGTTGTTAAGTAAAGCTTTTCAGAACGATTGTTGCAATATTAATATTGGGTATGAGATATTTGATTAATTTGATCAAGGAAATGTGAATTCCCACTCAATTGAATTGTTTCCCCTGATGCAGTTAGTGATGATATATTGTGGGTCTTATGAGTGTGGGTCTTATGATACCTTAAGGCAAGTGCATTATAATTGAATTGAATTGTTTCCCGGATGGAAAATTAAGAAACAGGATACAAAAGTTAATTTTGATTTGTTTATTGTTTTTTAGGACTTTGATACATTTGAAATGTGGTGGTGCTGATGGGATCACAAAACTGAGCAAAATGACAGAAGTTGTAGCAGAACTCGATTTGAATCAACAGCCTTTGCATGACATAGAAGAGCGAATTAGACGCCTAGAAGGCATAATTTTCAGAGTTAGGCAGCGGCAGAGGTGGTGCCGTAGTGATAGTCCTGTCCGAATGACTACATTCGCCGGAGAAGTGTTGGTTGATGGGGTTCAAGATGAAGGCAGACCACAGCTGGAAGAAGTAGAGGCCGGAGATGATGTCAAAGAAAATGGTAATGTGGAAAGCAGCAGTTGTAGGGGCAAAAGGAAGGCATCTGCATATTTGGTTGCTAAGGCGCTGGGGATGGAAACTAACACCGATAAGGCAAAGGGACGCGCAGGAAACTATTTTGATTGTAACATATGCTTGAAAATGGCAAGAGATCCTGTTTTGACTTGCTGCGGTCACTTGTTCTGCTGGCCCTGCTTCTTTCGCTTGTCGTATGCTTATGCAAATGCTAGGGAATGCCCTGTATGTGAAGGAGAGGTCATGATCACATGCATTACTCCAATTTATGGATCTGTAGGTGTCAATGACAGTGATCAGCTAGAATCAGAAGAGAATGGTTGTGAAATTCCTGCTCGACCTTGTGCGCGCAGAGTTAAGGTTAGCAAGGTGAAGTGTTTCAGAAACCGTGGTTTTCCAATAAATAATCCCCGTACTTCAGCTCAAAGTTCAAGTACAGTAATCCAAGGAATCGCCTTACCTTCACCGCCAATCACTCCGCCGCAAAGACCTTTAGAGGGACTTGATTCCTATCTTGGAAGTGACTCTGAAGGAAGCACCATGCAGCTGAATCATAATGCTGCTTCGAACCATTCAGAGTCACATAATCAAAATGTTATTGCTGCAGCCGCCACATCTTCTGTTACTCCTTTGACTATGAATGATGATGCTATTGCTATTACAGATTCCAGTACACAAATCACCAATAGTAGTGGACAGATTATTTCTTCCGACCGTTCATCTCTAGTCGAATTGATGTAGTTTTAAGACGATGAGTTTCAAACGAGCCCAGAAACAAAACATTTACAGGAAGGTCCTCTATTTAAGTATACTACAATATGTTAATAGCCAATTTCAGAACCATTTTGTGAAATTTATATGATGTGCAAAGCCGTTTTTATTTGACAGATATGTACATCTATATAAAAACAGCAGCAGGATTTCTGCTTGTGGTCATTGGTTATAATTTGTAATACGCAAAGAAGAATATGCATGAGTGTTTTATAGATCCACCGAATCTTTACTTCCTTTGTGAGTAGACTTGATCGTATATGGTGCGAACGTATATTCTTGTCTAAGTTGGGTGTTTACATACATAGTGACTATCCCATACTGTGGCAGATGTGCTGTGAGCTGGCCCGGTGTCCGACTTCTTTCCTGTACACGTAACATTTTTCTATGTATTTTTCTTTATTTAAATGATAACCGGAAAAACGGATTTTTTATTTTAATAAATAAAATAAATATAATATTAACCAAAATAAATATTTTTAGGAGAAATTACTGATTTAAATTCCTTTGCCATATCTTATTTACAGTGCGTATATCTCGTTTATACTGTAAAGAGATATGGTACGTCAGCGTGACACGTGTATATCTCGTTTACACTATAAACGAGATATGCGCAATGTCATATCGTTTACAGTGTAAACGAGATATGGCCCGTACGTGCCTATATATAGAAGTCGTTTACAGCTTAGTTCCGGGCCTCAGTTTGACTTTGTCAACATCTTTCTCCACTCTTTTAACCCTTTTTGACTATACCTTTGACCGAAGCGGTGATGGCGTACCAAGTGGGGAATGACGGGGACATAAACAGGCTGAACGAGACGACACATTACGCCGTGGCGGCCAACTTCGAGGTTAGTTTCGTTATGGTTGTTAAATTTAATGATGTTGCCATTGATATGGTAGTCATAAAGATCTGAAACGTTGGTATATGAGTTAGGAGCTAGGTCTGTAGGCTTAATTTAGAACTCTATCCGCTTGTGCTAGGTTGGTATGACATAATTACTATTAGTTTGGAACTCTGTTATTCTTGTGCTATGTTGTTAGTATTTATAACGCTATAGTTAGGATTTGCCTATCATCGAATATGGAATATAGAGACATGTGTAGACTAGAAAGTTGAAATATTGTATTCTTAAGGCTAAAATATTTGTGTTTTACATTCTTCAGAGGCCTCATCTCCTACTGCCCCAGCAAGTGAGCCATACTTTACCTCCACCGGGCGCTATCGTCCTGTATCTGGTTGAGACCAGATTCGGTGACACCGTGTCCCTCAGGGATTTTACTTTTGACAATTCCCTGATTTCGGCATCGATGGAGCGATGACGTCTAGAGACGCACACGTTTCATCTCCTGTGGAGTGAGGTCACTATCACCCTGCAGGACGTGGCGTACCACCTAGGCCTACGCGCCCACGGTAACCCCGTTGGAGGGTGCCTCCGTGACTTTGGTAGGTGGTACCATACGAAGACACGGGCATTGGTGGAGCAGGTCCTCGGCGCCAGGCCTCCCGCGGCAGCACAGCAGGCAGCGCAGAGGAAGGAGTCGTTCATGCTGAAGCTTGTGTGGCTACAGGATCGTGTACGCCAGATGCCCTAGACAGACGATCCCAAGACCCTCCGACAGTACGCCAGGCGTTATATCGTGCTACTGATCGGAGGGTATCTGATGGCCGACAAGTCAAAGAATCTGGTGCACCTTCATTGGCAACCGTTGCTCAGGACTTTGAGGAGTGTAGAGCGTTTTTCTGGGGCTCGACTGTGCTGGCCTGAATGTATCACTCCCTTTCTTTGGCGGCTCAGTGGGGCGTCACAGATATCGCTGGCTGCACTCCGCTGTTGATGTCCTGGATCTATTAGAGATTTCCTCAGTGGTGTCCACCAGTATCCGAGATTCTAACGAAGGGGAACACGGAGGCTCCATTGATACCTACTGTCGGTTTGACGGCACTGCACATGGTACTTTAACCGGTCGAACACAATCACCCGGTACTCAGCACTCCTGCGAATGGTATAGTTCTTCTCACCTTGAAGCACCGCACCTCAGCTTCTGAAGCTGTGTCCGACCCGAAACTCCACACTGCTGTCTAGGTTGTAATCCGCACCATAGGTGTCAGAAACCGGGATCCTCTCATGCATAGCTGATGAGCGGATATTTTATACGCTTTTTGGGGGTAATTTCATGTAGATTTTAGTATGTTTTAGTTAGTTTTTAGTATAATTTTATTAGTTTTTAGGAAAAATTCATATTTCTGGACTTTACTATGAGTTTGTGTGTTTTTCTGTGATTTCAGGTATTTTATGGCTGAAATTGAGGGAGCTGACAAAAATCTGATTTAGGTTGAAAAAGAACTGCTGATGCTGTTGGATTCTGACCTCCCTGCACTCGGAATGGATTTTTTGGAGCTACAGAAGTCCAATTGGCGCGCTCTCAATTGGGTTGGAAAGTAGACATCTAGGGCTTTCCAGAAATATATAATAGTTCATACTGTGCACAAACATAGAGGATGTAAACTGGCGTTCAATGCCAGTTCCATGTTGCAGTTTGGCGTTCAGCACCAGAAACAGGTTGCAAGTTGGAGTTCAACGCCAGAAACAGGTTACAACCTGGCATTCAACTCCAGAAACAGCCTAGGCATGTGAGAAGCTTAAGTCTCAGCTCCAGCACACACCAAGTGGGCCCCAGAAGTGGATTTCTGCACTATCCATCCTAGTTTACTCATTTTCTGTAAACCTAGGTTACTAGTTTAGTATTTAAACAACTTTTAGAGATTTATTTTGCATCTCATGATATTTTTAGATCTGAACTTTGTACCTTTTGATGGCATGAGTCTCTAAACTCCATTGTTGGGGGTGAGGAGCCCTGCAGCGTCTCGATGAATTAATGCAATTATTTCTATTTTCCATTCAAACACGCTTGTTCCTATCTAAGATGTTCATTTGCGCTTCACTATAAAGAAGGTGATGATCCGTGACACTCATCACCTTCCTCAATCCATGAATGTGTGCATGACAACCACCTCCATTCTATATTAGATTGAATGAGTATCTCTTAGATTCTTTAATCAGAATCTTCGTGGTATAAGTTAGAATCCATTTGTAGCATCCTTGAGAATCCGGAAAGTCTAAACCTTGTCTGTGGTATTCCGAGTAGGATTCTGGAATTGGATGACTGTGATGAGCTTCAAACTCGCGAGTGTTGGGCGTAGTGACAAACGCAAAAGGATCAATGGATCTTATTCCGACATGATCAAGAACCAACAGATGATTAGCCGTGCTGTGACAGAGCATTTGGACCATTTTCACTGAGAGGATGGGAAGTAGCCATTGACAACGGTGACACCCAACATACAGCTTGCCATGGAAGGAGCCTTGCATTTATGAAAGTGAGAAAGCATTATGTTGCAGGAATTCAGTGGACAAAGCATCTCCAAAACTCCAACATATTCTCCATTATTGCACAATAAGTATTTATTTTATGCCCTTTCAGTTTTTACAATTGAACTTGAAAAACACTGTTGTTGGTATCCTGACTAAGAATAATAAGATAACCATAGCTTGCTTCAAACCAACAATCTCCGTGGGATTCGACTCTTACTCACGTAAGGTATTACTTGGACGACCTAGTGCACTTGCTGGTTGGTTGTGCGAAGCTGTGAGAAATAGTCCATTAATATTGGCATACACAATTTCGTGCACCAAGTTTTTGGCGCTGTTGCCGGGGATTGTTTGAGTTTGAACAACTGACGGTGACTCTTGTTGCTTAGATTAGGAAAAATTTATCTTTTTTACTAGAATTGCATCTTTTATTAACCTTTCAAAAAAAGATTTTCAAAAATATTAGTTTTCTTTATTAATTTTTAGTTTTTCTGTGAATTTAGTGTCATGTTTTAAGTTTGGTGTCAATTGCATGCTCTTCTTTGTCTTTCAATTTTCAAATTGCATGTTCTTTATTTTTCCTTGATCTTCAAATTATTCTTGTCAAATTTTCTTGTTTGATCTTTGATTTTTCCTATTTTGTGTAATTTTCGTGTTTTCCTTGTGCAAGTTCAAAATATTAGTTTTCAAAAAAAAATTATTTTTATTTATTAAAAATACCTCTTTAAAACACGTTACATTTATAGCTCAATTGGATAGAGCGTTGGTTTATGTTCTTGGTAATTGGGTATCTTCTTTTTAAAATCATTTTCAAAAATAATTTTTCTTTGATTGAATCTTGTGCCAAACTTTAAGTTTGGTGTTTTCTTGTTAATTTTTTATAATTTTCAAAAATTTATTTTGGTTTTCTAAAAATTTTAAGTTTGGTGTTCTTTCTTTTGTTCTTGTTGTTCTTGTGATTCTTCAAGGTGTTCTTGAGTCTTTCATGTGTTTTGATCTTAAAATTTTTAAGTTTGGTGTTCCTTGGTGTTTTCCCTCCAAAATTTTCGAAAACAAGGAGCATTAGATCTAAAAATTTTTAAGACTTGTGTCTTTTGTGTGTTTTTCTCTTTCATCATAAAATTCAAAATTCAAAAAAATACCTTCTCCTTTAATTTCTCATAAATTTCGGATTACTTCGGTTGACTTGGTCAAAATTTTTTTAAATTATATTTTTTTCAAAAATATCCTAACCACTTTCTCTCTCCTCACTTTTTCGAAAATCTTCATAAAATATTTTTAAATTCTTTTTTATTTTTATTTATTATCTCGAAATTTTTATATATAATAAAATAAATAAAATAAATCCACATCATCTCCCTTTTTCCATCACAGACCTAAGTGGAAATGAACAGTCCAGAAGGATTCTGGGGTTATATGGTAACCCCACTACTTCTTCATATGGGAGTAGTATATGTATACCCTCCATTGGAGTTAGTAGTTTTGAGTTAAACCCTCAGCTCATTATCATGGTGCAGCAAAGTTGCCAATATTCCAGTCTTCCACAGGAAGAACCTACAGAGTTTCTGGCACAGTTTTTATAAATTGCTGACACAGTACATGATAAGGAAGTAGATCAGGATGTCTACAGATTGTTACTGTTTCCATTTGCTGTAAAAGACCAAGCTAAGAGGTGGTTAAATAACCAACCTAAGGACAACATAAAGACATGGAAACAGTTGTCAGAAAAATTCCTGAATCAATACTTTCCTCCAAAACGGATGACACAGCTAAGGCTGAGCATCCAAAGCTTTAAACAAGGAGATAATGAATCCCTTTATGATGCCTGGGAGAGGTACAGAGAGATGCTAAGAAAATGCCCCTCTGAAATATTTTCAGAATGGGTGCAGTTAGACATCTTCTACTATGGACTTACAGAAAAAGCTCAGATTTCTTTAGACCATTCAGCTGGTGGATCCATACACATGAGAAAGACAATAGAAGAAGCTTAAGAACTTATTGATATAGTTGCCAGAAATCAGCATCTGTATCTGAGCAGTGAACCTTCCATTAACGAAGAGACTAAAATAGTAACTGCTAAACTCAGTCCTACAGAAGAAGCTACTGAATTCAATCAGCAATTAGATTTTCTAACAAAACAACTAGCCGAATTCAAGAAAATATTGCAAGAAACAAGAATGGCTAATATGAATATGGAAGTGTAGTTGAAGCAAACAGAACAGCAGTTATCAAAACAAATAACAGAAGAATGCCAAGTAGTTCAATTAAGAAGTGGAAAAACATTAAATACCCCACTTCAAAGTAGCAGGAAGCCAAGAAATGAACAGATTGCTACCCAAAATCCCTTTAAGGACAGTCAGAGCCCAGAGAGGAATAATTCTGGCGCTCAAACGCCAGATAATGGGTGGAAAGCTGGCGTTGAATGCCCAACCCATGCTCAGTCCTGGCGTTCAATGCCAGAAACAGGCAAGGAATTGGCATTGAACGCCCAAAGGAAGCACAGTTCTGGCATTCAGACGCCAGAAACAGATAAGGAGTTGGCGTCTAACGCCACTCCAGCTTTCACCCCTGGCATTCAAACGCCAGTGGGAGAACCGACACATACAAGTGCTAACAGCAACCCCTCTAAAAAGGCTTCTCAACCCACATCTGTAGGCAATAAACCTACAGCAACTAAGGTTGATGAATACAAAGCCAAAATGCCTTATCCTCAGAAACTCTGCCAAGCGGAACAGGATAAGCAATTTTCCCACTTTGCAGACTACCTCAGGACTCTTGAAATAAAAATTTCGTTTGCAGAGGCACTTGAGCAAATACCCTCTTATGCTAAGTTCATGCAAGAGATCTTAAGTCATAAGAAGGATTGGAGGGAAACTGAGAAAGTTTACTTAATTGAAGAATGCAGTGCAGTCATTCTGAAAAGATTACCTGAGAAGCTTAAAGATCCCGGAAGCTTTATGATACCATGCACATTAGAAGGTACTTGTACCAAGCAAGCTCTATGTGATCTTAGAGCATGTATCAACCTAATACCTGCATCTACTATTAAAAAGCTTGGATTGATTGATGAAGTTAAACCAACCCGGATATGTCTCCAACTTGCTGATGGTTCCATTAAACACCCATCAGGCGTGATTGAAGACATGATTGTCAAGGTTGGGCCATTTGCCTTTCCCACTGACTTTGTGGTGCTGGAAATGGAGGAGCACAAGAGTGCAACTCTCATTCTAGAAAGACCTTTCCTAGCAACTGGACGAACCCTCATTGACGTCCAAAAAGGGGAAGTAACACTGAGAGTTAATGAGGACGAGTTTAAGTTAAATGTTGTCAAAGCTATGTAGCATCCAGACACCCAAAATGACTGCATGGGCATTGATATTATTGACTCTTTGGTAAAAGAGGTCAAATGACTGAGAGTCTCGAATCAGAGCTAGAGGATATATTTAAAGATACTCAGCCTGATCTGGAGGAACCAGAGAGAATAATAGAACCTCTAAAAATCCCTCAGGAAGAGGAGAAACCTCCTAAAACCGAGCTCAAACCATTACCACCATCCCTGAAGTACATATTTATGGGAGAAGGTTACACTTTTCTTGTAATTATAAGCTCTACCTTAGAGCCACAGGAAGAGGAAGCACTAATTCAAGTGCTAAGGACACACAAGACAACTCTTGGGTGGTGCATCAGTGGTCTTAAGGGCATTAGCCCAGCCAGATGCATGCACAAGATCCTATTGGAGGATGATGCTAAGCCAGTGGTTCAACCACAGAGGCAGCTGAATTCAGCCATGAAAGAGGTGGTGCAGAAGGAGGTCACTAAATTACTAGAGGGTGGGATTATTTATCCTATTTCTGATAGCCCCTGGGTAAGCCCTGTCCAAGTCGTCCCTAAGAAGGGTGGCATGACAGTGGTTCATAATGAAAAAAATGAACTGGTTCCTACAAGAACAGTTACAGAGTGGCGTATGTGTATTGATTACAGAAGGCTCAATACAGCTACCAGAAAGGATCATTTTCCTTTACTATTCATAGACCAAATGCTAGAAAGATTAGCAGGTCATGAATACTACTGCTTCCTGGATGGATTTTCAGGTTATAATCAAATTGCAGTAGATCCCCAGGATCAAGAGAAAATAGCATTCATATGTCCATCTGGAGTATTTGCATACAGAAGAATGCCATTTGGTCTGTGCAATGCACCTGCAACCTTTCAAAGGTGCATGCTCTCTATTTTCTCTGATATGGTGGAAAAATTTCTGGAATTCTTCATGGATGACTTTTCAGTATTTAGAGACTCATTCAGCTCCTGTCTTCACCATCTAGCACTTGTTCTAAAGAGGTGCCAAGAGACCAACCTGGTTTTAAACTGGGAGAAATGTCACTTTATGGTGACTGAAGGAATTGTCCTTGGGCATAAAATTTTGAACAAGGGAATAGAGGTGGATCAAGCTAAGGTAGAGGTAATTGAAAAATTACCACCACTAGCTAATGTTAAGGCAATCAGAAGCTTTTTGGGGCATGCAGGATTCTATAGGAGGTTTATAAAAGATTTTTCAATAATCGCCAAACCTCTGAGTAATTTGCTAGCTAGTGACACACCATTTATCTTTGATAAGGAGTGTTTGCAGGCATTTGAGACTCTAAAAGCTAAACTGGTCACAGCACCAGTCTTCTCTGCACCAGACTGGACATTACCATTTGAACTGATGTGTGATGCCAGTGACCATGCCATTGGTGCAGTGTTGGGACAAAAGCATGACAAGTTTCTGCACGTCATTTACTATGCCAGTCGTGTTTTAAATGACGCACAGAAGAACTACATAACCACAGAAAAAGAATTACTTGTAGTGGTTTACGCCATTGACAAGTTCAGATCTTATTTAGTAGGATCAAAAGTGATTGTGTACACTGACCATGCTGCTCTTAAATATCTACTCACAAAGTAGGATTCAAAACCCAGACTCATCAGATGGGTGTTGCTTCTGCAAGAGTTTGATATAGAAATAAGAGACAGAAAAGGGACAGAGAACCAAGTTGCAGATCATCTGTCCTGAATAGAACCAGTAGAAGGGGCGTCCCTCCCTCTTACTGAGATCTCTGAAAACTTTCCAGATGAGCACCTCTTTGCCATCTAGGAAGTGCCATGGTTTGCAGACATTGCAAACTACAAGGTAGTGAGATTCATACCCAAAGAGTATAGTAGGCAGCAAACAAAGAAATTAATCACGGATGCAAAGTACTATCTTTGGGATGAACCATATCTCTTCAAGAGATGTGCAGACGGAGTAATCCGTAGATGTGTGCCTAAAGAAGAAGCACAGAAGATCCTCTGGCACTGCCATGGATCATAGTATGGAGGACATTTTGGAAGTGAGCAAACAGCACAAGAGTCCTCCAATGTGGCTTCTACTGACCTACTCTCTATAAAGACTCCCGAGTGTTTGTACTTAATTGTGACAGTTGCCAAAGATCTGGCAATCTGCCTCACAGTTATGCCATGCCTCAACAAGGAATCTTGGAGATTGAGTTATTTGATGTATTTGGTATTGACTTCATGGGGCCTTTCCCACCATCATACTCAAACACTTAGATTCTAGTGGCAGTGGATTATGTATCCAAATGGGTGGAAGCTATTGCAACACCCACTAACGATACTAAGACAGTGCTGAAATTCCTCCAGAAACACATTTTCAGCAGATTTGGTATCCCTAGAGTACTAATCAGTGATGGGGGCACTCATTTCTGCAATAAACAGCTTTACTCTACTTTGGTTCGATATGGAGTTAGCCACAGGGTAGCTACTCCATATCATCCACAGACAAATGGGCAAGCTGAAGTCTCTAATAGAGAACTTAAAAGAATCCTGAAATGGACTGTGGTTAACCGTAGAAGGGATTGGGCAAGAAGCTTGGATGATGCTCGGTGGGCATACAAAACAGCATTTAAAACACCTATAGGAACTTCTCCATACCAGCTGGTGTATGGAACAACCTGTCACTTGCCAGTGGAACTGGAACATAAGGCCTATATGGCAACCAGATTCCTAAACCTTGATGCCAAGTTAGCTGGAGAAAAATGATTGCTCCAGTTAAATGGGCTAGAGGAATTCAGACTCAATGCTTTCGAAAATGCAAAAATTTACAAAAAGAAGGCAAAAAAATGGCATGATAAGAAACTATCATCCAGAGTCTTTGAGCCAGGGCAGAAAGTTCTGCTGTTTAATTTTAGGCTCAGTTTATTCCCCGGAAAATTGAAGTCCCGGTGGAGAGGTCCATATGTGATTACAAGTGTATCACCATATGGATATGTGGAGCTTCAGGATAATGATTCTGACAAAAAGTTCATTGTTAATGGACATAGAGTTAAACATTATCTTCAAAGCAATTTTGAGCAAGAATGCTCAAAATCGAGACTTGATTAAAGCTCAGTATTAGTCCAGCTAAAGACAATAAAGAAGCGCTTGCTGGGAGGCAACCCAGCCATTTACAAAGCTTATTTGTTAATTAATTGATTTTTACAGGTTTATGTCAATTATCTTCAAGGTAACATAGCAATTGCTCGAGTTCACAAAAGTTACAGAAGGATTCGCAGGATAAAAGAGCAAAAAGAAAGCTCACTGGTGCAAAAAAGCCAGTAAGAGCTGTTTTGGGCGTTGAATGCCCAGTAGATGCTTATTTTGGGCGTTCAACACCAGTAAGGATAGCCATCTGGGCGTTAAACGCCAGAAAGAAGCATCTTCTGGGCGTTGAACGCCAGAAAAAAACACCTTCTGGGCGTTTAACGCCAGATTTATAGCATCCTGGGCGTTCAGAAAAACGCCCAGTGACAAAGGAGTTCCTGGCGTTCAATGCCAGCTAGAAGCAACAGCTGGGCATTGAACGCCCAGGAGAAGTTGCAAATGGGCGTTAAACGCCCAAAACATGCAGCGTTTGGGCGTTTAACACCAGGATTGTGGGGAGGAGGTAAATTCGTTTTCAATTCACATTTGTTCAAATTTTTATTTTCCAATTCATGATTTCGTGCATAAACATGTTACAAACTCTCATCCTTCAATTTCAAAAATTTTAATCCTAATTTCTAAAATCCCTTTTTCGAAAATATCAAATGTATCTTAATTCATAAACACAAATCCTTTTTCAAATCCCATCCAACTTCTTTTCAAATCTTTTTCAAAAAAAAAAAATCAATTATCTTTAATCCCAAATCTTTTTTTTTAAAAAAATTTAGATTTATCTTTTTCAAATATATTCTATATCTTTTGAATTTTCAATTATATATTTTTTCTATCATATTTATCTTTTACAAATCATATCTTCTATCCTATCTTTCTGCAAAATTTTTGAAAACCCACCCCCTCCCTTTAAATCCACTCTCAGCCTCTCCCCTCTCCTCAACAATTCAAAAACAAGCTCTCCTTCTATCCCTCTCCTTTCTTTTCTTTTGCTTGAGGACAAGCAAACCTCTAAGTTTGGTGTGTTTATTCGTGATCACTAAACCATACTCACTAAGATCATGGCTCTTAAAGGAAAACAACCCACTCCAAGAGGCAAGAAAGAGAGTATTCCAAAACCACTTTGGAATCAAGGGAAGTTCTTAACCAAAGAACATTCAGACCATTACTACAAAATAATGGGTCTAAGGTCAGTGATCCCGGAAGTCAAATTCGATATGAAAGAAGATGAATATCCAGAGATCCAAGAGCAAATTCGAAACAGGAGCTGGGAAATCCTAGCTAATCCTGAGACAAAGGTGGGAAGAAACATGGTTCAGGAATTCTACGCTAATCTGTTGCAAACAGACAGGCAGAGAATATCTGGAACTGCTCTCTATGACTATCGGACCTTGGTCAGAGGAAAGATTGTTCACATCCACCCTGATAAAATCAGGGAGATCTTTAAGCTACCTCAGCTGAAAGATGACCTAGACTCCTTTAATAGGAGAATGATGAGAACAAATAAAGGCCTGGACAAGATTCTAGAGGACATATGCCTCCCTAGAGCCAGGTGGACCACCAGCACCAAGGGCATCCCAAATCAACTCAAGAGAGAAGATCTCAAACAAGTCGCCAGAGGTTGGCTGGACTTCATTGGGCATTCTATACTGCCCACTAGCAACCGCTCTGAGGTCACCGTTAAAAGAGCAGTGATGATCCACTGCATTATGTTAGGAAGAGAAGTGGAAGTTCATCAATTGATTTCGTGTGAACTTTACATAATTGCAAACAAGAACTTCAAAGATGCCAAATTGGCTTATCCTAGCTTAATATCTATGCTATGTAAAGATGTTGGAATAAAGATGGGAATAACTGAGTATATCTCAGTTGAGAGACCAATCACCAAAACATCAATGGAAAAACAACAAGTGCAGGATGACCCCATCAAGAGGAGAGCATAGGAATTCCCCCCGGAATTTCTTCAATTTGAATTCTGGGAGCATCTTGAAGCATCGGTTACCAAGTTGCAAGAAGCTATGGACCAAATAAAGGAAGAACAGAATAATCAAAATAGCATGCTTTGCAAACTGCTTGGGGATCAAGAAGAGCAAAGGCGTGACTTGAAGGAACTGAAGCGTCAGAAATTATCACTTGAAGGATCAAGCACCCCACATACTAGAGGAACATCCACTTCCCAAAATAAAGGTTGTTGAGTCCTAATCTTAGCTTTACTCTGTGATAGTTGTCTTATAGATTTATCTTAGAAGTTATATAGGAGTAGTAGTAATTATTATATCTATTTTGATTTTGTTTTCAATTAAGCTACAATTTATTTTTCTCATCATCATCAAACATAAATAAAATAGTAGGTTTTTAGAATAAAGAGGCAATTTAATTTCGAGTTCTTAATAAGAAAAATTCTAATTATTTATATGTGGTGGCAATACTTCTTGTTTTCTGAATGAATGCCTGAATAGTGCATATTTTTTTGATATTGAAATTCATGAACGTTAAAAGTATTGGCTCTTGAAAGAATGATGAACAAGAGAAATATTATTGATGATCTGAAAAATCATAAAATTGATTCTTGAAGCAAGAAAAAGCAGTGAAAAAAAGAGAGGAATCATTGACTAAAGAAAAAGAAAAAGCCTACAACCCTTAAAACCAAAAGACAAGGGTGAAAAGGATCCAAGGCTTTGAGCATCAATGGATAGGAGGGCCCAAGAAAATAAATCCAGGCCTAAGCGGCTAAATCAAGCTGTCTCTAACCATGTGCTTGTGGCATGCAGGTCCAAGTGAAAAGCTTGAGCTGAGTGGTTAAAGTCGTGATCCAAAGCAAAGGAGTGTGCTTAAGAACTCTGGACACCTCTAATTGTGGACTCTAGCAAAGCTAAGTCACAATCTGAAAAGGTTCACACAGTTATGTGTCTGTGGCATTTATGTATCCGGTGGTAATACTAGAAAAACAAAGTGCTTAGGGCCACGGCCAAGACTCATAAAGTAACTGTGTTCAAGAATTAACATACTAAACTAGGAGAATCAATAATCCTATCTGAATTCTAAGTTCCTACGGATGCCAATCATTCTGGATTTCAAAGGATAAAGTGAGATGCCAAAACTATTCAGAGGCAAAAAGCTACTAGTCCCACTCATCTTATTAGAATCTGAGCTTCACTTGAAATTCTGAGATATTATTGCTTCTTAATTTTTTTTATCCTATTTTATTTATCTAGTTGCTTGAGGACAGGCAACAGTTTAAGTTTGGTGTTGTGATGAGCGGATATTTTATACGCTTTTTTGGGGGTAATTTCATATAGATTTTAGTATGTTTTAGTTAGTTTTTAGTATAATTTTATTAGTTTTTAGGCAAAATTCATATTTCTAGACTTTACTATGGGTTTGTGTGTTTTTTTGTAATTTTAGGTATTTTTTTGGCTGAAATTGAGGGTGCTGAGCAAAAATCTGATTTAGGCTGAAAAAGGACTGCTGATGTTGTTGGATTCTGACCTCCCTGCACTCGGAATGGATTTTTTGGAGCTACAAGAGTCCAATTGGCACGCTCTCAATTGGGTTGGAAAGTACACATCTAGGGCTTTCAAGCAATATATAATAGTCCATACTGTGCGCAAAGATAGACGATGTAAACTGGCATTCAACGCCAGTTCCATGTTGCAGTTTGGCATTCAGTGCCAAAAACAGGTTGCAAGTTGGAGTTCAATGCCAGAAACAGGTTACAACCTGGCGTTCAACTCCAGAAACAGCCCAGGCACGTGAAAAGCTTAAGTCTCAGCCCCAGCACACACCAAGTGGGTCCCAGAAGTGGATTTCTGCACTATCCATCCTAGTATACTCATTTTCTGTAAACCTAGGTTACTAGTTTAGTATTTAAACAAATTTTAGAGATTTATGTTGCATCTCATGACATTTTTAGATCTGAACTTTGTACCTTTTGACGGCATGAGTCTCTAAACTCCATTGTTAGGGGTGAGGAGCTCTGCAGCGTCTCGATGAATTAATGCAATTATTTCTGTTTTTCATTCGAACACGCTTGTTCCTATCTAAGATGTTCATTCGCACTTCACTATGAAGAAGGTGATGATCTGATGAGCGGATAATTTATACGCTTTTTGGCATTGTTTTTAGTATGCTTTTAGTATGTTTTAGTTAGTTTTTATTATATTTTTATTAGTTTTTATTTAAAATTCACTTTTCTGGACTTTACTTTGAGTTTGTGTATTTTTCTGTGATTTCAAGTATTTTCTGGCTGAAATTGAGGGACCTGAGCAAAAACCTGATTCAGAGGCTGAAAAGGGCTACAGATGCTGTTGGATTCTGACCTCCATGCACTCGAAGTGGATTTTCTGGAGCTACATAAGCCCAATTGGCACGCTCTCAATTGCGTTGGAGAGTAAACATCCAGGGCTTTCCAGAAATATATAATAGTTTATACTTTGCCTGAGATTTGATGGCCCAAATAGACGTTCCAAGTCAGCTTCAGAACTCCCGGCGTTAAACGCCAGAACTGGCACAAAAGTGGGAGTTAAACGCCCAAACTGGCACAAAAGCTGGCGTTTAACTCCAAGAAAAGTCTCTACACATGGAAGCTTCAATGCTCAGTCCAAACACACACCAAATGGGCGCGGAAGTGGATTTTTATGTCATTTATTCATTTCTGTAAACCCTAGGCTACTAGTTCTCTATAAATAGGACCTTTTGCTATTGTATTTGGAGGATCTTTCAATCTTCGGATCATCTTTTGATCTTGTTTTTATGATTGAACCCTCTTTGGGAGGCTGGCCATTCGGCCATGCCTAGACCTTGTTCTTATGTATTTTCAACGGTAGAGTTTCTACACACCATAGATTAAGGTGTGGAGCTCTGCTGTACCT
>NC_029778.3:46283858-46286654 GCF_000817695.3 Arachis duranensis
AGACAAAGCATCTCTATACGCTTATCTGAAATTCTCACCAATGAATTACATAAGTATCTCTATCTTTATTTTATGTTTTATTCATCTTTTAATTATCAATCCTCCATAACCATTTGAATCCGCCTGACTGAGATTTACAAGATGACCATAGCTTGCTTCATACCAACAATCTCTGTAGGATCGACCCTTACTCGCGTAACGTTTATTACTTGGACGACCCAGTGCACTTGCTGGTTAGTTGTGTGAAGTTGTGATAAAGAGTTGAGATTGCAATTGAGCATACCATATTGATGGCGCCATTGATGATCACAATTTCGTGCACCAAGTTTTTGGCGCCGTTGCCGGGGATTGTTTGAGTTTGGACAACTGATGGCTCATCTTGTTGCTTAGATTAGGTAATTTTATTTTATGTTTAAGCTTTTTACTTTTCGAAAATTTTTCAAAAATACAAAAAAATATTTCTATTTTGTTCTTCAAATTTTTTAAGAATGGATTCTAGAGTTTCATGATGATTTGTTGAAGTATGGCTGGCTGTGAAGCCATGTCTAATCTTTTGGACCGAGGTTTCAGCTTATCATCACAAGAGCTTGTTAATTTCTATCAATTTTGCTGTTGTGAGCAATGATCTGCTAAAGCTGGGCTGGCCATTGGCCATGTCTAGTGTTTTGGACCGGAGCTTTCACTGAAAGCTTGGCTGGCTGTGAAGCCATGTCTAATTCCTGGACCGGAGTCTTAGACTAGCATTGCAATGATTCCTGGAATTCTCATTAAGAATTTTGAACCCTTGTTTTTCTTTTCCACTCAATTTTCGAAAAAGCAAAAAAATTATTTTTTAAATCTTAAAATCAAAAATATTTTTATGTTTCTTGTTTGAGTCTAGTGTCTAATTTTAAGTTTGGTGTCAATTACAAGTCTAGTATCTAATTTTAAGTTTGGTGTCAATTGCATGTCTTTATTCTTCTAATTTTCGAAAATTACATTTATTATGTTCTTCATTGATCTTCAAGTTATTCTTGATGATTTCCTTGCTCTGATCTTTAAATTCTCTTGTCTTGAGTGTTTTGTTGTTTCTCATATACATTCTCAATTTGTTAGTGTCAATAGTATACAAACTTCTAAGTTTGGTGTCTTGCATGCATTGTTTATTTGATCTTAGTTTCATTTTGATTATTCCTCATCATTAAAAATTCAAAAAAATTTTTTAATTTGTGTCTTTTCAAGTCAATAATAT
The DNA here is from genome assembly GCF_000817695.3 of Arachis duranensis. Classification (NCBI taxonomy): domain Eukaryota; kingdom Viridiplantae; phylum Streptophyta; class Magnoliopsida; order Fabales; family Fabaceae; genus Arachis; species Arachis duranensis. Next base: position 46,285,090 of record NC_029778.3, read on the forward strand.
AGAGAATTGAAGATTCAAAACATGCAGCAGAGGAATTACACAGAAAAAGTTGGGCGTTCAAAACGCCCAGTGAAGAAGGAAAACTAGCATTTAAATGCCAGCCAAGGTACCTGGCTGGGTGTTTAACGCCCAAAAGGGTAGCATTTTGGGCGTTAAATGCCAGAATGGATACCATTCTGGGCGTTTAACGCCAGGATGAGACAAGAGGGAAGATTTTGTTTTTAATTCAAATTTTTTTCAAGTTTTCATAATTTTTCAAAATCAAATCTTTTTCAAACCATATCTTTTCAATCATATATTTTCAAAATCAATTTCTTTCCATTCTCAAAATTACTTGCCTACAATTAATGATTTGATTCAACATTTCAAGTATGTTGCCTTTTCTGTTAAGAAAGGTTTAATGTTTGAATCATATCCTTTAAATTTCTTGTTAGCCAAGTCATTAATTTTAAAAATCAAATCTTTTTAAATTGTTTCTCAATCATATCTTTTCAATAATATCTTTTTAAAACCATAACTCTTCAATCACATCTTCTTAATCACATATTTTTCCAAATAATTTTCAATCTTTTTGATTTCTAATTTCAAAATCTTTTTCAAAAATCACTTTATTTCTTTCCCACTCTTAGTTTTCGAAAATCATCAATCAATTTTCAAAATTCTTTTAAAATCTTTTTAATTTATTTTCGAAAATTTCTTCCCATCTTCTCACATCCTTCTATTTATGGACTAACACTATTCCTTAATGAACAATTCGAACTCCATCTCTCTTGATAAGTTCGAATTCTTCTTCTTCTACCTCCTCCTTCTATTCTTCTTTTCCTCTGACATCTCAAGGAATCTCTATACTGTGACATAGAGGATTCCATATTTTCTTGTTCTTTTCTCTTTCATATGAGCAGGAGCAAAGACAAAAGCATTCTTGTTGAGGCTGACCCTGAACCTGAAAGGACCTTGAAGAAAAAGCTAAGAGAAGCTAAAGCACTACTCTCTGTAGAGGACCTAACAGAAATCTTCAAACAAGAAGAAGACATGGCAGCCGAAAACAACAAAAATGCCAACAATGCAAGGAAGATGCTGGGTGACTTTACTGCACCTACTCCCGACTTCTATGGGAGAAGCATCTCTATCCCTTCACTGCACCTACTTCTGACTTCTATGGAAGAAGCTTCTCCATACCTGCCATTAGAGTAAATAACTTTGAGCTTAAACCTCAGTTAGTCTCTCTAATACAATAGAATTGAAAATTCCATGGACTTCCATTGGAAGATCCACATCAATTTCTATATGAATTCTTGCAAATCTGTGATACTATTAAGACTAATTGAGTGGATCTTAAGGTATACAGACTTATGCTTTTCCTTTTTGCTGTAAGAGATAGAGCTAGGATATGGTTGGACTCACAACCTAAAGAAAGCCTGAACTCTTGGGAAAAGATAGTCAACGCCTTCTTGGCAAAGTTCTTTCCACCTCAAAAATTGAGCAAGCTTAGAGTGGAAGTCCAAACCTTTAGACAGAAGGAAGGTGAATCCCTCTATGAAGCTTGGAAAAGATACAAACAATTG
>NC_029778.3:46286677-46289653 GCF_000817695.3 Arachis duranensis
TTGGGAAAGATACAAACAATTGATCAGAAAGTGTCCTTCTGACATGCTTTCTGAATGGAGCATCATAGGTATCTTCTATGATGGTCTGTCTGAACTGTCCAAGTTGTCATTGGATAGCTCTGCTGGAGGATCTCTTCATCTGAAGAAGATGCCTGCAGAAGCTCAAGAACTCATTGAAATGGTTTCAAATAACCAATTCATGAACACTTTTGAAAAGAATCCTGTGAACAATGGGACGAATCAGAAGAAAGGAGTTCTTGAGATTGATACTCTGAATGCCATATTGGCTCAGAACAGAATATTGACTCAGCAAGTCAATATGATTTCTCAAAGTCTGTCTGGAATGCAAGCTGCACCAGGCAGTACTAAGGACACTTCATCTAAAGAAGAAGCTTATGATCCTGAGAACCCATCAACGGAAGAGTTGAATTACATGGGAGAACCCTATGGAAACACCTATAATCCTTCATGGAGAAATCATCCAAATCTCTCATGGAAGGATCAACAGAGACCTCAACAAGGTTTCAACAACAATAATGGTGGAAGAAACAGGTTTAGCAATGGCAAGCTTTTTCCATCATCTTCTCAGCAATAGACAGAGAATTCTAAGCAGAGCCACTCTGACTTAGCAACCATGGTCTCTGATCTAATCAAAACCACTCAAAGTTTCATGACTGAAACAAGGTCCTCCATCAGAAACTTAGAGGCACAAGTGGGTCAGCTGAGAAAGAAAGTTACTGAACTCCCTCCTAGTACTCTTCCAAGCAATACAGAAGAGAATCCAAAAGGAGAGTGTAAGGCCATCAACATGGCTGAATTTGGAGAGGAAGAAGAGGCAGTGATCGCCACTGAGAAAGACCTCAATGGACGTCCACTGGCCTCTAATGAGTTCCCTAATGAGGAACCATGGGAATCTGAGGCTCACACTGAGACTATAGAGATTCCATTGGATTTACTTCTGCCATTCATGAGCTCTGATGAGTATTCTTCCTCTAAAGAGGACGAAGATGTCACTGAAGAGAAAGTTGCTAAGTACCTTGGAGCAATCATGAAGCTAAATGACAAGTTATTTGGTAATGAGACTTGGGAGGATGAACCCTCTTTTCTCACCAAAGAACTGGATAACTTGACTAGGCAGAGATTACCTCAAAAGAGACAGGACCCTGGAAAGTTCTCAATACCTTGTACATTAGGCACCATGACCTTCGAGAAGGCTCTGTGTGACCTAGGGTCAAGCATAAACCTCATGCCTCTCTCTGTAATGGAGAAGCTAGGGATCTTTGAGGTACAAACTGCAAGAATCTCACTAGAGATGGCAGACAATTTAAGAAAACAAGCTTATGAACTTGTAGAGGATGTTCTGGTAAAGATTGAAGACCATTACATCCCAGCTGATTTCATAGTCCTAGAGACTAGAAAGTGCATGGATGAATCCATCATCCTTGGCAGACCCTTCCTAGCCATAGCAAATGCTGTGATTGATGTTGACAGAGGTGAATTGATCATTCAAGTGAATGAAGAATCCTTTGTGTTTAAGGCTCAAGGATATCCCTCTGTAACCATGGAGAGGAAGCATGAAGAGCTTCTCTCAAAACAAAGCCAAACAGAGCCCCTACAGTCAAACTCTAAGTTTGGTGTTGGGAGGCCACAACCAACTTCTAAGTTTGGTGTTGAACCCCCACATTCAAACTCTAAGTTTGGTGTTGGGAGGCCACAACCAACTTCTAAGTTTGGTGTTGAACCCCCACATTCAAACTCTAAGTTTGGTGTTGGGAGGTTCCAACATTACTCTGAACATCTGTGAGGCTCCATGAGGGCCCACTGTCAAGCTACTGACATTAAAGAAGCGCTTGTTGGGAGGCAACCCAATGTTATATTTATCTATTTTCCATTGTTATTTTATGTTTTCTATAGGTTGATGATCATGTGAAGTCACAAAAACAATTGAAAAAGCAAAAATAGAATGAAAAATAGAAAGAAAACTAGGACACCCTGGAAGGAAAGCTTGCTGGCGTTTAAATGCCAGTAAGGGCAGCAAATGGGCATTTAACGCCCAGTCTGGCACCATTCTGGGCGTTTAATGCCAGAAAGGGGCACCAGACTGGCGTTTAACGCCAAAAAAGGGCAGCAGCCTGGCGTTTAACACCAGGATTGGCAGAAAGGGCATTTTACACGCCACTTGGTGTAGGGATGAGCTATCCTTGACACCTCAGGATCTGTGGACCCCACAGGATCCCCACCTACCCCACCACTCCCTCTCTTCTTCACCCATTCACCAATCACCTCAATACCTCTTCCCCAAAAAAACCCCTCACCTATCAAATCCCACCATTCTCTTCACCACTCACATCCATCCTTCATAAAATCCCACCTACCCCACCATCCAAAGTCAAACCACTTTCCCTCCCAAACCCACCCATAATGACCGAACCCTACCCCTCTCTCTACCCCTATATAAACCCTACTTCACTCCATTTTCACACAAGCTAAACACTACTTCTCCCCCTTCATCTCCTCTATTTCCTCTTCTTCTACTCTTTTTTTCCTCTTTTGCTCGAGGACGAGCAAACCTTCTAAGTTTGGTGTGGTAATAGTGTTGCTTTTTGTTTTTCCATAACCATTTATGGCACTTAAAGCCGGAGAAACCTCTAGAAAGAGGAAAGGGAAGGCAAAAGCTTCCACCTCCGAGTCATGTGAGATGGAGAGATTCATCTCAAGGGTGCATCAAGACCACTTCTATGAAGTTATGGCCATGAAGAAGGTGATCCCCGAGGTCCCTTTCAAACTCAAAAAGAGTGAATATCCGGAGATCCGACATGAGATCTGAAGAAGAGGTTGGGAAGTTCTTACCAACCCCATTCAACAAGTCGGAATCTTAATGGTTCAAGAGTTCTATGCCAATGCATGGATCACCAAGAACCATGATCAAAGTGTGAACCCGGACCCAAAGAATTGGCTTACAATGGTTCGGGGGAA
>NC_029778.3:46289769-46295996 GCF_000817695.3 Arachis duranensis
TTAGAAGGGTCAACTTTGATCAAAGGTTGGACCAAGTCCTCATAGACATCTGTGAAGAGGGCGCTCAATGGAAGAGAGATTCAAGAAGGAAGCCGGTTTAACTGAGAAGGCATGACCTCAAGCCTATGGCTAGGGGATGGTTGGAGTTTATCCAACGCTCAATCATTCCCACTAGCAACCGGTCCGAAGCTACTATAGACTGGGCTATCATGATTCATAGCATCATGATTGGAGAGGAAGTAGAAGTTCATGAGGTTATATCCCAAGAACTTTATAAGGTGGCGGACAATACCTTGGCAAGGTTAGCCTTCCCTCATCTCATTTGTCACATCTGTAATTCAGTTGGAATTAACATAGAGGGAGATATCCTCATTGATGAGGACAAGCCCATCACTAAGAAGAGGATGGAGCAAACAAGAGATCCCACTCATGGACATGAGGAAATTCCTCATCATGAAATCCCTGAGATGCCTCAAGGGATGCACTTTCCTCCACAAAACTATTGGGAGCAAATCAACATCTCCCTAGGAGAATTGTGTTCTAACATGGGACAACTAAAGGTGTAGCACCAAGAACATTCCATCCTCCTCCATGAAATTTGAGAAGATCAAAGAATCATGAAAGAGGAGCAACAAAGGAAAGGAAGAGACATTGAGGAGCTCAAGCACTCCATAAGATCTTCAAGAGGAAGAACAAGCCGCCATCACTAAGGTGGACCCGTTCTTTAATCTCCTTGTTCTTTATTTTTCTGTTTTTCAAAAATTATGCTTTATGTTTGTGTCTTATGATCATTAGTGTCTTAGTGTCTATGCCTTAAAGTTATGAATGTCCTATGAATCCATCACCTTTCTTAAATGAAAAATGTTCTTAATTGAAAAAGAGAAGAATTGCATGAATTTGAAATTTTATAATAGATTAATTATTTTGATGTGGTGGCAATACTTTTGATTTTTGAATGTATGCTTGAACAATGCATATGTCTTTTGAATTTGTTGTTCATGAATGTTAAAATTGTTGGCTCTTGAAAGAATGATGAAAAAGGAGACATGTTACTGAGGATCTAAAAAATCATAAAAATGATTCTTGAAGCAAGAAAAAGCAGTGAATTAAAAAAAAAAGAGCAAGCAGAAAAAGCTAATAGCCCTTTAAACCAAAAGGCAAGGATAATAAAAAGGATCCAAGGCTTTGAGCATCAGTGGGTAGGAGGGCCTATAGGAATAACATCCTGGCCTAAGCGGCTAAACCAAGCTGTCCCTAACCATGTGCTTGTGGCGTGAAGGTGTCAAGTGAAAACTTGAGACTGAGCGGTTAAAGTCGTGATCCAAAGCAAAAAGAGTGTTCTTAAGATCCATGGACACCTCTAATTCGGGACTCTAACAAAGCTGAGTCATAATCTGAAAAGGTTCACCCAGTTATGTGTCTGTGGCATGGATGTATCCGGTGGTGATACTGGAAAACAGAGTGCTTTGGGCCACGGCCAAGACTCATAAAGTAGCTGTGTTCAAGAATCATCATACTTAACTAGGAGAATCAATAACACTATCCGGATTCTTAGTTCCTATAGAAGCCAATCATTCTGAACTTCAAAGGATAAAGTGAGATGCCAAAACTGTTCAGAGGCAAAAAGCTAAAAGAACCCCGCTCATCTAATTAATACTGATCATCATAGATGTATTTGGAATTCATTGTATATTCTCTTCTTTTTATCCTATTTGATTTTCAGTTGCTTGGGGACAAGCAACAATTTAAGTTTGGTGTTGTGATGAGCGGATAATTTATACGCTTTTTGGCATTGTTTTAGTATGCTTTTAGTATGTTTTAGATAGTTTTTATTATATTTTTATTAATTTTTATTTAAAATTCACTTTTCTGGACTTTACTACGAGTTTGTGTGTTTTTCTGTGATTTTAGGTATTTTCTGGCTGAAATTAAGGGACCTGAGCAAAAATCTGATTCAGAGGCTGAAAAGGGCTGCAGATGCTGTTGGATTCTGACCTCCCTGCACTCGAAGTGGATTTTCTGGAGCTACAGAAGCCCAATTAGCGCGCTCCTAATTTTGTTTGAAAAGTAGACATCCAGGGCTTTCCAGCAATATATAATAGTCCATACTTTGCCCGAGATTTGATGGCCCAAACAGGCGTTCCAAGTCAGCTTTAGAACTCCTGGCGTTAAACGCCGGAACTGGCACAAAATTGGGAGTTAAACACCAAAACTGGCACAAAAGCTGAAGTTTAACTCCAAGAAAAGTCTCTACACATGGAAGCTTCAATGCTCAGCCCAAGCACACACCAAGTGGGCCCGGAAGTGGATTTTTACGTCATTTACTCATTTCTATAAACCCTAGGCTACTAGTTCTCTATAAATAGGACCTTTTGCTATTGTATTTGGAGGATCTTTCAATCTTCGGATTATCTTTTGATCATGTTTTTATGATTGAACCCTCTTTGGGAGGCTGGCCAGCCATTCGGCCATGCCTAGACCTTGTTCTTATGTATTTTCAACGGTAGAGTTTCTACACACCATAGATTAAGGTGTGGAGCTCTGCTGTACCTTGAGTATTAATGCAATTACTATTGTTCTTCTATTCAATTCAGCTTATTCTTGTTCTAAGATATCACTTGTTCCTCAACTTGATGAATGTGATGAATCGTGACACTCATCATCATTCTCACCTATGAATGTGTGCCTGACAACCACCTCCGTTCTACCTTAGATTGAGTGGATATCTCTTGGATTCCTTATAAAAGAATCACTGGATTCTATTCCGACATGATCGAGAATCGATAGATGAATAGCCGTGCGGTGACAGGGCGCGTTGAACATTTTCACTGAGAGGACGGGACTATAGCCATTGACAACTGTGATGCCCAACATACAGCTTGCCATGGAAAGGAGTAAGAAGGATTGGATGAAGACAGTAGGAAAGCAGAGAGACAGAAGGGACAAAGCATCTCCATACGCCTATCTGAAATTCTCACCAATGAATTACATAAGTGTCTCTATCTTTATTTTATGTTTTATTCATCTTTTAATTATCAATCCTCCATAACCATTTGAATCCGCCTGACTGAGATTAACAAGATGACCATAGCTTGCTTCATACCAACAATCTCCATGGGATCGACCCTTACTCGCGTAAGGTTTATTACTTGGACGACCTAGTGCACTTGCTGGTTAGTTGTGCAAAGTTGTGATAAAGAGTTGAGATTGCAATTGAGCGTACCATGTTGATGGCGCCATTGATGATCACAATTTTGTGCACCTTGATCCATGACACTCATCAACTTCCTCAATCCATGAACGTGTGCCTGACAACCACCTTCGTTCTACATTAGATTGAATGAGTATCTCTTAGATTCCTTAATCAGAATCTTCATGGTATAAGCTAGAATCCATTGACAGCATCCTTGAGAATCCGGAAAGTCTAAACCTTGTCTGTGGTATTTCGAGTAGGATTCTGGGATTGGATGACTGTGACGAGCTTCAAACTCGTGAGTGTTGGGCGTAGTGACAGACGCAAAAGGATCAATGGATCTTATTCCGACATGATCGAGAACCAACAGATGATTAGCCGTGTTGTGACAGAGCATTTGGACCATTTTCACTGAGAGGATGGGAAGTAGCCATTGACAACGGTGACACCCTACATATACAGCTTGCCATGGAAGGAGCCTTGTATTTATGAAAGTGAGAAAGCATTATGTTGCAGGAATTCAGAGGACAAAGCATCTCGAAAACTCCAACATATTCTCCATTATTGCACAATAAGTATTTATTTTATGCCCTTTCACTTTTTACAATTGAACTTGAAAAACACTGTTGTTGGTATCCTGACTAAGAATAATAAGATAACCATAGCTTGCTTCAAACCAACAATCTCCGTGGGATTCGACCCTTATTCACGTAAGGTATTACTTGGACGACGCAGTGCACTTGCTAGTTAGTTGTGCGAAGCTGTGAGAAATAGTCCATTAATATTGGCATACACAATTTCGTGCACCAATAGCGTCCAGATCTATACTGTGATAGTGACTTAGCACAGCCGATACCGCCGGAATCGGGTGAGGTGGAGGCAGCACATGGCGCGGCACAGCCCCTGCAGGTGTCTCCGGCACAAACTCATCCTCATCGTCACCATCGGAAGACTCACTATCCATATTGTCTGCCACCTAATTCTCATCAGAATCCTCCTCACCCTCCTCTGCTTCATGCTCCAGAATCGGGACATGAATGGGCGGTGGTGCGAGAGATCGGTCGTCCTGCACATAGGTTTCGTGTACGGAACCCCATTACCACCGTGACCTACCTCGGCGGACAGCTCCATTACCTGTTCACACATGATCCTCCCATGAATGTCAAACATCAGTTGCACATTCTCGTCCCTGTGAAGTCGGAATAGTCAAAACCGGAAGACTCCATTCCCCATGGGTGCCAGCAACCTATGCGCTACCCTTCCGATTTCCCTCGCTTGTGTCCCACTGATCTTGCTCAATATCAAACTCTTCAAATCCGACAACGTCTCCACATGCTGAGTGCGAAATAATATCGGATCCCGAAACTCAAATGTCACCCCGTTATCACCATTTCTCATATGACAATTCGGATGAAGAAGCACAACTATGAATGAATTATTACTGGCTATTCTGCATTGTTTTTGAGACAAAAAGGAGACAGAGAAAGGATATGAAATGTGTGTGAAGAATACCAAGGGTTACACATCTTTTTATTGATGCTGACTATTTGTCTTACATATATATCTCGCTTACACTGTAAATAAGATACACACGTGTCAGCCTGACTTGCCATATCTCATTTACACTGTAAACGAGATGATTGTAAACGAGATATGGCAAGGAAATTTAAATTGGTAAATACTCATAAAAATATTTATTTTGGTAAATATTACATTTATTTTATTTAATAAAATAAAAAATCCTCGAAAAAATACAAGACTTCTTAATTTTTTTAACTTAATAGCAAGGTTCTCAAAATTGAAAGTTTTCAAATTGTTTTAATTATTGATTCATATGTTTAAAGGTTTAATCGATTTAATTGTGATTTAACTAAAATAATTGAATTATAATAAATTAATATATAAACTTATAAATAATCACATTAAAATATAAATATATCCAAGTATAAATCTTAAAAATATACAGAATAAAACGTATAATATCAACTAAAATCTTATAATTAGAAAATAACAAAATAACAATGTTTATAATAAGAAAATTTTTAATTATTGGACAAGGCTATCAGCTAGGAATTGGGACAAGGCTACCAGCTTACCATGTAATTGTTGGACTTCTTTCAAGCAGGTTGGATTAAGCATATTTAAGATGGCCCTACATTTATTTGGATTAGCTTCAATGCCTCTTTCGGTGAGCATGAATCCCAACAACTTTTCTGCTTTTATTGTGAAGGTGCACCTTATGGAATTTAGCCTCATTCTGTGCTATCTTATTGTATTAAATACTTTTAACAAGTCAGATAGTAGGCTGGTTTCAACCTTGGTCTTCACAAGCATGACGTCTACGTAGACTTCCATTAGTTTACCAAAGTATGACATGAACACCTTGTTCATCAGTCGCTGATATATTTTCCCCAACATTTTTATCCCGAAAGGCATGGCCACAAAAATAATAATTAGCCTTGGGGTGATGAAGCATGTCTTTTTGATGAGCGGATAATTTATACACTTTTTGGCATTGTTTTTAGGTAGTTTTTAGTAAGTTCAAGCTACTTTTAGGGATGTTTTCATTAGTTTTTATGTTAAATTCACATTTTTGGACTTTACTATGAGTTTGTATGTTTTTCTGTGATTTCAGATAATTTCTGGCTGAAATTGAGGGACTTGAGCAAAACTCTGAAAAAGCCTGACAAAAGGACTGCTGATGCTGTTGGAATCTGACCTCCCTGCACTCAAAATGGATTTTCTGGAGCTACAAAACTCCAATTGGCGCGCTCTTAACGGCGTTGGAAAGTAGACATCCAGAGCTTTCCAGCAATATATAATAGTCCATACTTTATTAGGAAATTGACGACTTAACTTGGCGTTGAACGCCAAGTACATGCTGTTGTCTGGAGTTAAACGCCAGAAACACGTCATGATCCGGAGTTGAACGCCCAAAATACGTTATAACTTGGAGTTCAACTCCAAGAGAAGTCTCAGCTCGTGGATAGATCAAGCTCAGCCCAAACATACACCAAGTGGGCCCCGGAAGTGG
>NC_029778.3:46300294-46301084 GCF_000817695.3 Arachis duranensis
GGTTTCTCTGGCCTTAGGTGCCATTAATGGTAATGGAAAAGCAAAAAGCTATGCTTTTACCACACCAAACTTAAAATATTGCTTGCCCTCGAGCAATAAAAGAAAGAAGAGAAGAAGAAGAAGATGGAGGTGAGTGAGGGGAGATGGATTCGGCTATATGGGTGGGGTTGGGTGGGAAAGAGGAGGTTGATGTGAATGGTGAATGGGGTAATTGGGAAGAGGATTTGGAATTGTGACATGGGGAAATCAAATCACAAAAGTAGGATTAGAAGGTAAGGTGGGAAGATGGTAGGTGGGGATCCTGTGGGGTCCACAGATCCTGAGGTGGAAAGAAATACCATTCCTTCACCATATAGGCATGTAAATTGCCTCCATGCATCATTCTGGCATTCAAACGCCCATTGGTGCATGTTCTGGGCGTTAAACGCCCATGTAATGCATGTTTCTGGCGTTGAACGCCAGTTTCATGCTTGTTTCTGGCGTTCAGCGCCAGATTGTCCTCTGTGTGCGCATCCTGGCGTTAAACGCCAGGATGTTGCTTGTTTTGGGCGTTTAGCGCCAGAATGGTGCTCTGTTCGCGTTAAACGCCAGGTTGTTGCTTGTTTCTGGCATTCAGCGCCAGAATGGTGCTCTGTTCTGGCGTTGAACGCCGGCCAGATGCACCTTCTAGGCGTTGAACGCCAGCCCGTGCGTCCTCCAGGGTGAAAAATTTTTTTCTTCTGTTTTTGACTCTGTTTTTAATTTTTTTGATTTTTTCGTGACTCCTCATGATCATGTACCTAATTAAACA
>NC_029778.3:46301931-46303124 GCF_000817695.3 Arachis duranensis
TGTATTGCTTGGGAGAGTACTGGGAGGAGTTTCAATGACTTTCTTACTCAACTGGCCCACTTGTGCCTCCAAATTTCTAATGGAGGATCTTGTTTCATTCATGAAACTGAAAGTGACCTTTGACAGATCAGAGACTATATTGGCTAAATTGGGAGTGTTTTGTTCAGAGTTCTCTGTCTGTTGCTGAGAAGATGATGGATATGGCTTACTATTACTCAGCCTATTGCGTCCACCATTGTTAAAGCCTTGTTGAGGCTTTTGTTGATCCTTCCAAGAGAAATTTAAATGATTTCTCCATGATGGATTATAGGTGTTTCCATAAGGTTCACCCATGTAATTAACCTCTGCCATGGCAGGGTTCTCAGGATCATAAGCTTTTTCAGAAGCTGCCTCTCTAGTACTGTTGGATGCATGTTGCAATCCATTTAGATTTTGAGAGATAATGTTGACCTGTTGAGTTAACATTTTGTTCTGAGCCAATATGGCATTCAGAGCATCAATTTCAAGAACTCCTTTCTTCTGAGGTACCCCATTGTTCACAGAATTCCTCTCAGAAGTATACATGAACTGGTTGTTTGCAACCATGTCAATGAGTTCTTGAGCCTCTTCAGGCGTCTTCTTCAGGTGAATAGATCCACCTGCAGAATGGTCCAATGACATTTTCGAAAATTCAGAGAGACCATAATAGAATATATCTAATAGGGTTCATTCTGAAAACATGTCAGATGGACATCTCTTGGTCAGCTGCTTGTATCTTTCCCAAGCTTCATAGAGGGATTCACCATCTAAATCAGTAGGGATGTAAAGGCCTTCAACCTTTACTAGCACGTCCTCTACTATCCCATGAGCTTCTCTCATGGACTTGTCTGTCAATTGTAATGAGAACAAGGCAGGTTGTACCTCAATGATCCCTAGCTTCTCCATTACAGAGAGTAGCATAAGGTTTATTCCTGACCCAAGATCACATAGAGCTTTCTCAAAGCTCATGGTGCCAATGGTGCAAGGTATTAAGAACTTGCCAGGATCTTGTCTCTTTTGAGGTAGAGTTTCCTGAATCCAAGTATCCAAATCACTAATGAGCAAGGGAGGTTCACTTTCCCAAGTCTCATTATCAAACAGCTTGGCATTCAGCTTCATGATAGCTCCTAAATATTGAGCAACTTGCTCACCAGTCACATCTTCATCCTCTTCAG
>NC_029778.3:46303224-46304405 GCF_000817695.3 Arachis duranensis
TATCCAAAAAAGTAGTCCGAGCCGGGTTCTACTGGCCAACCTTGCAAAGAGATGCAACGGAATTTGTGAAAATATGCCCCCTGCCAAAAACACGCCAATTTTCACAAAGCACCACCCGAAGACCTTATCAGCGTCACCGCACCATGGCCCTTTGCAAAATGGGGACTTGACCTACTCGGCCCGTTCCCCCAAGGACCGGGGCAAGTCAAATACCTCATAGTAGGGGTCGACTACTTCACAAAGTGGATCGAAGCTGAGCCCTTGGCCACCATCACGGCTCAGAAAAGCCGCAAATTTCTATACAAAAACATCGTCACAAGGTTCGGAGTTCCCTACTCCATCACCACAGACAATGGAACGCAGTTCACAGACACAAGTTTTCGGAACTTGGTGACCGAGCTAAAAATCAAACAGCAATTCACCTCAGTCGAGCACCCACAAGCCAATGGACAAGCAGAGGCCGCAAATAAAGTCATCTTGGCCGGGTTAAAACGAAGACTCCAAGAGGCCAAAGGGGCATGGGCCGAGGAGCTCCCCCAGGTACTATGGGCATATCGGACAACTCCACACTCTACAACGGGAGAATCACCATTCCGACTAGCTTACGGGATGGAGGCAATGATTCCTATCGAAATAGATGAAGGGTCACCCAGAGTCATCTTCTACAACGAAGGAGGCAACCCGCAGGCACAAAAGGAAGAACTCGACCTCCTCCCCGAGGTCCGAGAAAGAGCCCGAATCCGAGAAGAAGCCTTAAAACGGCGAACGGCCCTCAGATACAATCAGAAAGTGATAAAGCGAAGCTTCTCCATTCACGACCTAATTCTAATCCGAAATGACATCGGAACACAAAAGTCGGGAGAAGGAAAGCTAGCTGCAAATTGGAAAGGACCCTACGAAGTAACAGAAGTCTTAGGAACAGGCTATTACAAAATATCCGACCTAAAAGGCAATGAGTTGCCCAGGGCCTGGCACGCCTGTAATCTAAGACGATACTACAGCTAGAAAAATACAACCCGAGGTGTACTCTTTTTCCTGCAAAGGTTTTTTAATGAGACACCCGGTTAAGTAAAATACCCGACCTAGTCAAAGGGTAAACACTCTGTAAATATTCTTTCATTTTTTAATACTAATCGAATTTCTCTATTTTCTTTTCTTCTTCCTCATGATGAAACAAATCC
>NC_029778.3:46306277-46309031 GCF_000817695.3 Arachis duranensis
TCCAGATGGAAGTACATAACTTTCCCTCTGACCATGGTTCTGTAGGTATGGTAAGCAGTTCCAGTCATTCTCTGCTTATCTGTTAACCACAGATTTGAGTAGAATTCCTGAACCATATTCCTTCCAACCTTTATCTCAGGATTGGTTAGAACTTCCCATCCTCTGTCTCGAATTTGCTCTTGGATCCCCGGATATTCATCTTCTTTCAGATCAAATTTAACTTCCGGGATCACTGAGCTCAGACCCATTATCTTGTGATAATGGTCTTCATGTTCTTTGGTTAAGAACTTCTCTTGATTCCAAAGATTCTTTGGATTATTCTCTTTCTTTCCTCTTAAATTGGTTTGTTTTCCTTTAGGAGCCATGATCTTTATGAATCTTGGCTTAGTGATCACGGAAAAGCACACCAAACTTAGAGGTTTGCTTGTCCTCAAGCAAAAGAAAGGAAAGAAGAGCAAATTTGAATGGTGTGGGGGAATGAGGAGGCTGAACGTGTTTTTATACGGGGGGAAGAAGAGATTTCGAAAAAATTGAAAGGAGATTTGAGAAGATTTGGAGAGAATTTAAGAGAAGGGTGAGTTTTTGAACAAGATTTGGGATTGAGTTGAGAGAGATTTGAAGAATGATTTTTGATTTTTGAAGATTTGAAAGTGAATGATGAAAGGTTGAGATGTATTTATGTAGAAAAGTATGGGTAAGAAAAGGAAAATTTGAAAAAAAATTTGATTGGAAATCAAAATCTTGGTCCCCCACCTTTCTGGCGTTAAACGCCCAGAATGGCATCTGTTCATACCCTGACCGGGCTCCTCCAAATCGGCAAATTCACAAGAGGTCCGACCTCGTCCTAAGGCTCACACCTAAAGGTCGGACCTCGGACAATAAAGCAAGGAAGGCCCATCAAAAGGAACGCAGCCCAAAACCTAAAGGCCGAAAAAGGCCTAGAAAAGGCGGTTCCACAAAGATAGAGATAAAACTCCCAAAGATAAGATAAGATAAGAATATCTTATCCAGGGAAGATCACGGCCAACCACTATAAATACACTGTATAAATGCACTGGAGCACCCAGGTATGACATTCATCCCACATTCTACACATATCTGCTTGGACCCATGCTAACTTAAGCATCGGAGTGTCATTGCAGGTACAACCACCAACCACTCTGCATATCAAGCTCGGGTCCCTAAACCCCCACCTCGGGCCTCTCCAGACGACCGAGCTACACGTTTCAGGTAACCCTCGGAACAGCTGTGTTAAAAATTGGTTGCATATATGATTGATTCTTGGTGAAAATTTGGTGAAATTTTGATGAAATTTGATGAAATTCAAGCTTTAAAGTTCATGTTCTTGGGGCAGCTGGAAAAACGAAACCCTAGGCTTAAATTGAAGTTCAATTTGTGTTAAAATCATGTAAAAAAGATGGGGTTTTAGTGGCTGCTAATTTATTATGAATTATGGGTAAAAGACTGAAAAACGGGTAAAAACAGAGAAAGAATCTGAAGAATTTATGAAGAACATGAAGAACACTTTGAGTGTGATGAAGAACAATGAAGAACAGGTTTTAGATCCCCAAAATGGCACCTTTACTGGTGTTAAACGCCCAGAATGGTGCCCATTCTGGCGTTTAACGCCCAAAATGCCCCTTACTGGCATTTTTTTCGCCAGTAAGCTCTTTTTCTCTGCTTTTTGAACTGAATCCTTCTGTAACTCTGTGAACTCCTTCCTTTTTGACACTTGCCTTTGTAAAAACAAAACATATAACCTACTAATGACTGGGTTGCCAAACAAAACATATAACCTGCTAATGATTGGGTTGCCTCCCAGCAAGCGCTTCTTTACTGTCTTTAGCTGGACCTTCACTGAGAATCACTCAAGTCTCAGTTTTGAGTATTCCTGCTCAAAATTGCCTTCAAGATAATGCTTGATTCTCTGTCCATTAACAATGAACTTTTATCAGAATCAATATCCTGAAGCTCAACATATCCATATGGTGACACTCCTGTAATCACATACGGACCCCTCCACTGGGATTTGAGTTTTGCTGGAAACAATTTGAGTCTAGAGTTGAAGAGCAGAACTTTTTGTCCTGGCTCAAAGAATCTGGATGACAACTTTTTGTCATGCCACTTCTTTGCCTTTTCCTTATAAATTTTTGCATTTTCAAAGGCATTGAGTCTGAACTCCTCTAGCTCATTTAGCTGGAGCAACCTTTTTTCACCAGATAACTGAGCATCCATGTTTAGGAATCTGGTTGCCCAGTAGGCTTTATGTTCCAGTTCCACGGGCAGATGACAGGCCTTCCCATACACTAGTTGGTATGGAGAGGTTCCTATAGGAGTCTTGAATGCTGTTCTATATGCCCACAGAGCATCATCCAAGCTCTTTGCCCAATCCTTTCTTCGGGCCATCACAGTCTGTTCTAGGATTCTTTTTAGCTCTCTGTTAGAGACTTCAGCTTGCCCATTTGTCTGTGGATGATACGGAGTTGCCACTTTGTGGCTAATTCCATATCTAACCATAGCAGAGTATAGCTGTCTATTGCAGAAATGAGTGCTCCCGTCACTGATTAGTACTCTGGGAACACCAAACCTGCTGAAGATGTGTTTCTGGAGGAATTTCAGCACGGTCTTGGTATCATTAGTGGGTGTAGCAATTGCTTCTACCCACTTAGATACATAGTCCACTGCTACCAGAATGTAAGTGTTTGAGTAAGATGGTGGGAATGGCCCCATGAAGTCAATTCCCCATACATCAAA
>NC_029778.3:46309238-46309668 GCF_000817695.3 Arachis duranensis
CTCCATACTGTGATCCATGGCAGTGCCACAGGATCTTTTGTGCTTCTTCTCTGGGTACACATCTGCGGATCATTCCGTCTGCGCATCTCTTAAAGAGATATGGCTCATCCCATAGGTAGTACTTGGCATCAGAAATTAATTTCTTTCTTTGCACTCTGTTGTACTCCTGGGGTATGAACCTCACAGCTTTATAGTTTGCAATATATGCAAACCATGGAGCTTCCTGAATGGCAAAGAGTTGCTCATCTGGGAAAGTCTCAGAGATCTCAGTAGAAGGGAGGGACGCCCCAGCTACTGGTTCTATTCGGGACAGATGATCAGCTACTTGGTTCTCTGTCCCTTTTCTGTCTCTTATTTCTATATCAAACTCTTGCAGAAGCAACACCCATCTTGTTAGCCTGGGTTTTGAATCCTGCTTTGTGAGTAAGTA
>NC_029778.3:46310029-46310943 GCF_000817695.3 Arachis duranensis
TCAAACACAAATGGTGTGTCAGCAGCTAGCAGGTTACTCAAAGGTTTTGCAATTTTCAAAAAATCCTTTATAAACCTTCTGTAGAACCCTGCATGCCCAGAAAGCTTCTGATTGCCTTAACATTGGCAGGTGGTGGTAATTTTTCAATTACCTCTACCTTTGCCTTTTCCACCTCTATTCCCCTGCTTGAAATTTTGTGTCCAAGGACAATTCCTTCAGTCACCATAAATTGACATTCCAAGGACAATTCCTTCAGTCACCATAAAGTGACATTTCTCCCAGTTTAAAAGCAGGTTAGTCTCTTGGCACCTTTTCAGGACAAGTGCTAGGTGGTTAAGGCAGGAGCTGAATGAGTCTCCATATACTGAGAAGTCATCCATGAAGACTTCCAGGAATTTTTCCACCATGTCAGAGAATATGGATAGCATGCATCTCTGAAAGGTTGCAGGAGCATTACACAGACCAAAAGGCATCCTCCTGTAGGCAAAAATGCCAGAAGGGCAGGTAAATGCTGTTTTCTCTTGGTCTTGAGGATCTACTGCAATTTGGTTGTAACCTGAATAGCCATCCAAAAAGCAGTAATAATCATGACCAGCTAGTCTTTCCAGCATTTGGTCTATGAATGGTAAAGGAAAATGATCCTTTCTGGTGGCTGTATTGAGCCTTCTATAATCAATACACATATGCCACCCTGTAACTGTTCTTGTAGGAACCAGTTCATTTTTTTCATTATGAACCACTGTCATGCCTCCCTTTTTGGGGACAACTTGGACGGCTAATGCCTTTAAGATCACTTATGGACCACCCAAGAGCTGTCTTGTGTGTCCTTAGCACTTGAATCAGTGCTTCCTCTTCCTATGGATTTAAAGCAGAGCTTATAATCACTGGAAAAGTGTCACCCTCTCCCAGAAATA
>NC_029778.3:46311200-46311931 GCF_000817695.3 Arachis duranensis
GATGCTGCATAGCTTTTACAGCATTCAACTTGAACTCATCCTCATTGACTCTCAGGGTTACTTCCCTTTTTGTACATCAATAAGAGTTCGTCCAGTTGCTAGGAAAGGTCTTCCTAGATTGAGAGTTGCACTCTTGTGCTCCTCCATTTCCAGCACCACAAAGTCAGTTGGAAANNNNGCTGTCTTGGTGCAAGCACCTTCTAATGTGCATGGTATCATAAAGCTTCCTGGATCTTGAAGCTTTTCTGGTAAGCTTTTCAGAATGACTGCACTGCATTCTTCAGTGAGAAATACTTTTTCAGTTTCTCTCTAATCCTTCTTATGACTTAAGATTTCTTTCATGAACTTAGCATAAGAAGGTATTTGCTCAAGTGCCTCTGCAAACGGAATCTTTATTTCAAGAGTCGTTAGATAGTCTGCAAAGCGGACAAATTGCTTATCCTGTTCCGCTTGGCGGAGTTTTTGAGGATAGGGCATCTTGGCTTTATATTCTTCAACCTTAGATGCTGCAGGTTTATTCCTTACAGAAGTGGTTGAAGAAGCCTTGTTATGGGGATTACTGTCAGCACTCTCAGGTGTCTGATCCTCCCTTGGCATCTGAACGCCAGGATTGGGTGGAAAATGGGCGTTTAACGCCAACTTTTCCCCATTTTCTGGCGTCTGAACGCCAGAACTGGGCAAGGAATGGGCGTTAAACGCCAGCTTTCCTTCCCTTTCTGGCGTTTGAACGC
>NC_029778.3:46312861-46313150 GCF_000817695.3 Arachis duranensis
AGAAGATATGATTGAAAATTATTTTGAAAAAGATTTGATTTTTGAAATGAGGAAAGAGAAAAACAACAAAATGACACCAAACTTAAAATTTTTAGAAAATCAAACACTAATTTTTTCGAAAATTTTAAAGGAAGAACACAAAGAGGACACCAAACTTAGAATTCTTAAGGATCAAAAAGGGACTAAAGACAGGCAAATTCGAAAATTAAAAGAAAAACAAAAGCATGCAATTGACACCAAACTTAAAATATGAAACTAGACTCAACTAAAAGACTCTAAACCAACAAAA
>NC_029778.3:46313367-46313607 GCF_000817695.3 Arachis duranensis
ACGGAGATTGTCGGCTTGAAGCAAGCTATGGTTATCTTGTAAATCTTAGTCAGGATATCAACAATTATCAGGGTTGATTGTGAAAAGTAAAAGAACATGAAATAAGTACTTGTTTTGCAGTAATAGAGAACAGGTTGAGGTTTTGGAGATGCTCCATCTTCTGAATCTCTGCTTTCCTACTGTCTTCTTTCTCAAGCACGCAAGGCTCCTTCCATGGCAAGCTGTATGCAAGGGTTTCAC
>NC_029778.3:46313882-46326704 GCF_000817695.3 Arachis duranensis
ACACGTTCATAGTTGAGAATGATGATGATTGTCACGGATCATCACATTCATCCGGTTTAGGAACAAGTGATATCTTAGAATGGAAGCAAGCATGATTGAATGAAAAACAGTAGTAATTGCATTAATCCATCAAGACACAGCAGAGCTCCTCACCCCCAACCATGGGGTTTAGAGACTCATGCCGTGGAAAGTACACAAAGAAACGTGTAAAGTGTCATGAAGTACAGATACAATGTCAAAAGATCCTATTAATAGTAATCTAGTAACCTAGGGTATACAGAAATGAGTAAATGATGTAAAAATCCACTTCTGGGTCCACTTAGTGTGTGCTTGGGCTGAGCATTGAAGCTTTCAGGTGTAGAGACTTTTTCTGGAGTTAAACGCCAGCTTTCATGCCAGTTTGGGCGTTTAACTCCAGTTTTTATGCCAGTTCCAGCGTTAAACGCTGGAAATTCTGAGGCAGATTTGCAACGCCAGGGCTTCTGTAGCTCCAGAAAATCCACTTCGAGTGCAGGGAGGTCAGAATCCAACAGCATCTGCAGTCCTTTTCAGCCTCTGAATCAGATTTTTGCTCAGGACCCTCAATTTCAGCCAGAAAATACCTGAAATCACAGAAAAACACACAAACTCATAGTAAAGTCCAGAAAAGTGAATTTTAACTAAAAACTAATAAAAATATACTAAAACCTAATTAAATTATACTAAAAACATACTAAAAACAATGCCAAAAAGCGTACAAATTATCCGCTCATCACCGAGCTTCCCTAATCTACCAAGGTTTTGTGGAGGTTTGCATTAGTGAGAATCATTGCGATTACTATTGTGAAGGCTATCGTATACATGTTGGGTATTTCAGTATCCTGTCCGACCAGGTAGACCTCTTTCAACTGTCTTTTGCGAGAGAATTTTGTTACCTCCCCGCCTACAAACCTTCCAGCGATAATGTGGATATGCCTTTCAGGGGTTTGTTGTGGTCGATCTCACTTGTGTTTAACTTTTTCATCTCTCTTTCTTTCACTATTGTCGTTCGACCTCCCAACAAGGTACTTGTCCAACAGACTTTCTCTGACCAGCTTTTTAATTACATTTTTCAGATAATAGCAATCATTGATGGAATGACCATAGATCTTGTGATATTCACAGTACTATGACTGATTTCCTCATTTTTTTTTGCTTCTAATGGGTCTGGGATGTGGTATCTTTTCAGTGTGAAAGATTTCTCTGTAGACATTAACCAAAGAGACTCGTAGAGGAGTGTAGGAATGATGTCTTCTGAGTTTGTTCGAGTTGTGCTATTCTTTTTTCTTGGTCTCCTTCTCTTTTTCCTGAGATTGATACTAAATTTGTCTGGAGGCAGGTCTACTTAACTGTACATTTTCTTCCATATTGATATATTTTTCAAGTCCTTGAACCTCATATAGGGAGGTTGGGTGCCTCTTTGAGATGGATTATGAGAAGGGACCTTCTTTGGCCGTTAACAAGGCCCATGATTGTTGCTTCAGTAGGTAACTTTTGAATCTCTAGACACACCTTGTTGAACCTTTTCATGTAGGTCTTTAGAGATTATCCGACCTCTTGCTTAACTCCCAAGAGACTTGTGGCATATTTTTCTTTATCTTTCCAGATCGAAAACCTTCCAATTTTGTGGTTTATCTTGTGCTTAATTTAGGGGATTTTATCAACTTTTCTCACATTTATTCAATAAAATAGCATGGTTTGTAATTCTCCTTAAACTTGTGCTTAAGTGTAAAAACATGTTTTTTAGGCCTTTAATTTGCTAATTTTAATTGACTTTAATCCCATTCGATGCCTTGATGTGTTTGTTGAGTGATTTCAGGTTCATAAGGAAAGTATTGGATGGAAGAAGTGAAGAGAAAAGTATGCAAAGTGGAGAATTCATGGAAAATCAAGGATTTGGAGTGCATACATCGACGCGCACGCATGGAGATGAGGTTGCCAGGCGACACGTACGCTTGACATGACGCGTACACTTGAGAAGTAAAACGGCAAACGACGCGTACGCACCTAATTAGCCTAAGCTTTATCTCGCCCCGTAAAGCAAATGTTAATCAAAGGTTATGACAGTTCTAAGCTCATACATATAATATATAGAAAGAATTATTATAATCTAGAAGCCCAATGAAGGATATAGCTGAAAAACGGGATTTAAAAGTGCAAAACGTACTAATCTAGATATAGATATACTAACTTCAAGCACAAGATATAGATATACTATAACAAAAGATAATAGTATAATACCATGAGAATCTAGCCACGGCTTGTGGAGTTTAAGCCGGCTAGCTATATACAAACATACAAAAATCAGACAATTTAAAACAGCTTATACAAGCTTTTCTCTCTCAATACAAGGCTCTAGGTAAAAGCAAAATAAAAAAGTGAGAGATATATAAACAGAATAAATCAAAAAGGCTCCAAAAAGTATCATAATCCTCCGCTTCTGCACCATCCAAAGCAACTCACCGAGGTGGATTGTGACCTGCATCTGAAAAACACAATAGAAATATGCTATGAGAATCGGAGGTTATCAGTTTGGTAACAGTACCCAGTGATGTAAGATATAAGACTCCGGGACGCTAAAGGCAATCCTAGACTTCATATTCATCATAAGATTCCATCTTAAGGCATAGCTAAAAACATTAAAGCATATATAAAACCTTAACGTAATAAAAGGGGTAATCTAACTTAAAGAATTTTCTAGTCTAACAGTCTTCGCTGTCCCACAGCCTTCACCAACCTATCCTCCATGCGATCCCATCGCCATTGCCTTCCGAACCTCCTCAATCCCAGTAGAAAGCACAATTAATTCCATGCAAGTAAAACACAGGTAGAAGCATATAAGGCAAGTAGTTCAAGTAGGCAATTAGACATGTTATACAAATAGGCAAACAATTACAAGTTAGCAAAGCATACAAACAGATAGAAGATGCACATGATGAATGCCTGTCCTACTGGTTGTGATATCACATTGTCGGTTCAACTGCCAACCCAACACATCTCCATGGAGATGTCGTCCTTCGGAATCATCATTGGGAACCCTCGAGATATGGTGCTCGGATCACCGTTCAGGATTTTGTGCCTGCACACTCTATTGATCCGAAGGAATGCGAGCAGGATACTCCTGCCACAGACCTCACATCTCAATGTAAGCAGGATTAACCACCGTCCTTACGCTGCCGCAGCTACCTTGACAGGCAGGATTAACCAACGTCCCTGTCGGGCGCATAGCGTCTCAAAATCTCAGTATAAAAATGATACATCAGTAGTTTTCAGAAAATATTTTCAACATATCATAGATCCATAATGTCATTCCGAGTCTTCTACTTATCTCAACCACTGTCAATTTCAACATTTTCATTTTGAGCTCAATAGTTTGGCAATTTCTCAATTCATATACTATTCTTCCTTCTCACCAAACCCATCTTCAGTACATCAGAAACCTAAGCCTACATTCTCTAATTTTTCAAAACAATATCAAACTAAATCTCTTAAGTTCTTCCCCATGCTTTAATGCCCAAAATTAAGCCCAAGAGTCTTAAAAAGGTCTCACAGAAGTTTAATATCTTGTTGGAAAGGTAAATTAGTTGAAAACAAAGTTTAAGTTTGAGAAATAGGGCATGTGCGTACGCACAGGGGTGTGCGTGCGCATGCCCTGGGAGATTTTCAAAAAGTGTGCATACGCACAGGTACAAATTTTCTGAATTCTGTCCGTTCGCACAAGGTGTGCTAGCACCCTCAACAGATTGCCCTTCCAACGTGTGTGTGCGCACAGGGCTGTGCGTGCGCACAGGTTGTAAATCCTTATTGGTTATGTGCGTGCACAGGTTGTGCTAGCACTCTAAGCAGAAGCCATTCCCCTATGTGTGGTTACGCACAAGGCTGTGCGTGCGCACATACTAGAAATCACAAAATTCTGCAGAATTTTAAATTTTGACACCAAACTTTGAATGATCATAACTTTCTCTGCAAAAATTCATATTTTACAAACTTTATATCGATTTGAAGATTTTTCAATGAATATTAATTCTAAACAAATTTCAGCTAATTTTGAAAACTAAGGCATAAGTTATGATCCGTCAAAGTTCACCAAAATTCCTTTTTTACCAAATTCCACAAGTATTCAATTTTCCAAATTCTCAAGCCACATCCAACTAATTCAATACCAAACTTCCATTTACAGCACAATCTACCCTCTTGGGTCACAATTCACAATTCATTCCAATTTTCCACCCATATTTCTAAATCATCAACCTCAACATCATATATATCACACTAAAACATCTTTCAATCCACACAATCATCCATCTTCATCATATCATTCACAATCATCAGAATTAACTCATTTAACCTCAATCTCACTTTTCAACATTATGTATCAACATTAACAGTCACAATCCATCATAATATCCCAAAGCTCATCAATTCATCATAAATCATCATACGTCATCATTCAACAACTCAACAACCATTTTAATTCAAACCTATCCTATGGGTCACTAGCCTAAGTGTCCATAAATATAATATATATACTACATAGAGGAAACCGAAACCATACCTTAACCGATTTCCATTATGTCAAAAACCCAAAATTGAGCACAAGCTAGGCTTTCAACCAGTAGCAAGCCTCCGATTCAACTCCAACAAGGATCAACAAGCTCCAATAATTGCCAATAATCACAACCTCAAGCTATAATACACATAAATCATAACTAATCAACCTAGGGCTCATCATAATCAAAATTTCACAAGGGTTCAAGAGTAACTCACCTTACCCAACAGTTTTGGTGCCAAATCCAATTCTAATCAAATGTTAGAGTGTACCTAAACACTGAAAATCATAAAATCTCACTTAACACAAAGCCCTAAAATTTCGAAATTTGAAGAGAAAAAATGAGAAGGATTCGTGATTAACTTACCAGTTTCTTAGGGGGTTTTGTAGAGCTCTTCACAAGGAACGCGTAGCCATAAACGGTGTGGTGATCGGAGCTCTGTAGCTCAAGATATGAGCTTGTGAAGCTCTATGTGAATAGTGACAATGGAGCTTCTTCTCCCTTCTCTTCTCAAGTGGGTGTGTTGTGTTTATGAGAGTGTTATGGGCTGATTTAGCCTTTAATATATGTTGGGCTTGGACCCAACTTGGGCCCGGTCCAACTCGTTAGCATTTTTAGCTCGTTTGGCCTAACTTTGGGCCAAACCATTAAAATTAACTCCCGGTTTTCCATTTCTAATATTTTTCTAAGGTTTTTTGCTGTTTTAAAATTTTCTCGCACAGTACCGGACAGACTTGAACCGGTTCAATTGCCGGATCGCAGTTTTTCTCGGCTTTTCACAGAAAATACATTTTCTGACTCAGAAAAACCTACTGAGTCCAAAAATCATATTTAAATCCTCTAATTCTCATTCTAAATTTTTGGATCCTACTTTGGGCAATATTAATTATTTAATTAAACGGTTAATTAGCTGAGGTTCTTACATGTCATAGCAGGCATGTGACCTCATTAAAGTGAAAATGCTAAGGGCGATTTCTGAGCTTCCCAGACCCCAATCCAACAAATTCCAGAGACTATTTCATGCAAAATTCAAGATGGGTCAAGGGGGAGTAATTAGTTAGGCTAAGATGATGCTTTAGTTAGTTTTTAGCAAGAGAAGCTCCCTCTTCTCTCTAGAATTAGGTTAGGTTTAGGTTAAATTCTCTTAGATCTAGGTTTAATTTCTTGTTTTCATCTTGTTTTCTTTACAATTTCTTGTTGTATTGTCTTAATTTTTCTATTTTCTCTTGTTAATTTCTCATTTTGGTCTCTTTTATGTTTATGAACTATTGTTGGATTTGGATTTCCTTTAATGCAACTTGAGGTATTTCATGTTCAATGTTGTTTAATTGAGTTATTGTTATTGTTTTCTTGCAATTGGGTAGTAGTAGATTTTACTATTTCTTGCAATTTATGATGCTTTCCTTTTATGCCTTCCAAGTGTTTGATAAAATGCTTGGTTGGATGTTAGAGTAGCTCTTTGAGCATTCTTGGCTTGTAAAGAGAAATTAGGCAATCTTGAGTCATTAATACCCAACTTAGATTGGTGATTTAGGGTTGTTAGTTAATATTGTTTCCATGGACGCTAATCTCTTGCTAATTCATTTAGTGAGTTTATTAGAACTTTTGGATTGAGATTAACTAGTCTTATTTGACTTTTTCTCATGTGAAGATAATATTGTACCTTCTTCCATTGTTAGAGATGACTAAATTGGATAAATTCTTGATAATTATTGTGATATGATTAGTGACTAGGATAGAAAGCTTAGATTCTCAACCCTTGCCATGAATGTCTCTCTCTTTAGTAATTGTATTCTTTAGTTGTTTGATTTACATTTCTTGCACTTTTACCACCCCACTCCCTTTTGATACCATAACCAATAATACACATACCTCACTGTAACTCCTTGAGAAGACGACCCGAGGTTTAAATACTTCGGTTACTTTATATTGGGGTTGGACTTGTGACAACCAAAACACTTTTTAAACTTTGATATGAGGATCAATTGTCGGTTTGGAGTTATGCTCACAACAAAATTATTTTGCTAAAATTCCGAACCGGTATAAATCCTTGTATCAGAAAGCCTCTCGCTAGATCATCGAAGCAACTGACCAACCTTAAGGGGAAACTAAAACCACTTTATGGCCACCTTGGTGAATGTAGTTGGGAAAGCTTTGCATTGAGTCGCTTCAAAGACATCTATCAAATACATTTGACTTTTGAAATTACTTAGGTGGTGACAAGGATCGGTTGTCCCATCATATAGGTCCATATCCAGACTTTTAAAGTTTCTAGGGACTTTAGTTCTTATAATTTCTTCAATGAATGGATCCTCACTCCCCAAGGATGTAGTTTCTCAGTGTGTCAGATCTTCTACCTTTGAGGTCAGATTCTAATCTTTCCATCTTTTTTTCCAATTCCCTGTATTGTCGAACTTTGCTTCGTAGGGCGTGTTCATATTTACGTTATTGTTCCAACTAGATCTTGAGTTGTTCTAGTCAGACTTGGTGTCTATGAACTAATCCCTTGAGTTCTGTAGGGCTTTGATCCCTTAATTCTCTAGGTTGATGGACCTTTGAGCTTATTCTTCATCCTTATAAGTTTCTTTGATTCCTATTTTCATTGGGACATGGAGGTATGTCGATTGCTTGGTCATCATTATGTTGATCTGCTTCTGATTCTGATGCAGTATGTCCGTCTTTAGGATGGACATTCGCCAAGGTAAAGTGTAGACTTTCAGGTCCCCAACAACAGCACCCATATTCTGAATCTTACATAGAACCAATTTGATTTGGTTCTGAATGTAAGATCTAGACTCCTTTGGAGCGAGACATTCCTTTATTTCCTCAGGAAAAGCAATACCATCCAAGCTCTTTAGAGAGGATGGGGGATGGTACTTGTAAGGGACTCCAATGCTTAAGTTAGCATGGGTTTAAAGGAAGTGTTTAGTATATTGGAGTTCAAAAGATACCTGAGAGTGTTAAGATATTTATAACTGTAGTGAGTCAATAACCATTTTATAAGGTGGTTCCACCTTTGATGGTAGGTAATTACTCTCTCTTATTAGGGGGTTTGTTGAGATCTCCATTGTAGATATGTAAGAGCAATTTTAGGACTTGATAATCGATATAAACAAGTTGATCCAGATCATCGTCGCTGTGATTGACCTCTATAACATCGGGCAAGGAATAGTGTGGATCTAGACTCCTTTATTATAGATAGTTGACTGGGAATTTGGATCATTTTGGGCTGGGTTCTTGTAATGGTACAAGGTACGAACAATATCCCTATTTGACTCTTTGTTTTCTGAAAACTGTTTGCTTTCTTTCTGTTGAACTGGGCCAATTAGGCTAGTATTTTCTCCAAATACCTCTTCATATTGGAATCTTTAGCTTGATTATCACCATTACTTGCAAGGTTATTACTTGGGAGTCGCTAAACATTATGACCTTCAAGGCGTCGACCTCTTTGGCCATTTGAAGACCTGTAAGCATGGCTTCATACTCAGTTTGGTTTTTAGAAGCCGAAAAGTCAAACTTTGGTGAAATTTATATCCGAGTTCCTTCTTCATTCTCAAGGATAATCCCTACCCTATTACCAGCTTAATTTGATGAGCCATCTACATATAAGCTCTAAGTTATGGAGCTCCTTTATTGTTCTCTTGTATACTTTGTGAGAAAGTCAGCCATATATTGTGATTTGATGGCCATCCGAGCTTCATACTTGAGGTTGAACCCAGACAATTTTATAGCCCATTGTAACATCCACCCTGCGATTTCTATTTTTTGTAGAATATGCTTCATAGATTGGTTAGTTCGAATTTTTGATGGTGTGAGTTTAGAAATATGGTCGCAATCTTCCATCGGCTAAAATGAGGGTGTAAGAAAATTTTTCTATCCTATGATAGTTCAATTTTGCCCATTTTAATGCCTTACTGGTAATGTAAACAAGCCTTTTCCCCTCTCCATCTTCTCGAATAAGGGTTGAGGCTATGGCCTTGTCTGCAACTGCTAGATATAACACAAGTTCTTCTCCTTCCTTAGGTTGAGTTAATATCGGTGGTTAACTAAAAAGTTTTTTAAGTCTTGGAAGGCTTGTTTGAATTCTTGACTCCACTGAAAGTGGTGCCCTATCTTGCAGATTGCAAACAATGGTAGAGACTTCAAAGCTAAACCAGCTAGGAATTGGGACAAGGCTACCAGCCTACCATTTAACTATTGGACTTCTTTCAAGCAGGTTAGACTAAGCATCTCTAAGATAGCCCTACAATTGTTTGGGTTAGCTTCAAGGCCTCTTTGGGTAAGCATGAATCCTAGGAATTTTCTTGCTTCTACTGCAAAGGTGCATTTTGTGAAATTTTGCCTAATCCCATGCTATCTTATTGTATTGAATACTTTTAATAAGTCGGATAGTAGGGTGGCTTCAACCTTGGTCTTCACAAGCATGACGTCTACGTATACCTCCATTAGTTTACCAAGGTTTGATTAGAACACCTTGTTCGTCAGTCGCTGATATGTTTTCCCAGCATTTTTTTTAGCTCGAATGGCATAGCCACATAAACAATAATAAGCCTTAGGGGTGATGAAGGATGTCTTTTTCTGGTCTTGTTCATCCATTGGGATTTATTTATATCCTTAGTAGGCATCAATATTGGGTAGAGGGTAAAGATCCTTTGGACATGCTTTGTTGAGGTTGATATAGTCAACACACATCCTCCACTTCCTGTTTTGTTTCTTCACAAGCACGGCGTTGGCTAGCCATTTAAGGGTATTTTACTTGCCTTATAAATCCAACTCCTAGTAGTGCTTGAACTTGCTCTTCTACGACTTGTGCACTTTTGGGGCTAAGCTTTCGTCATTTTGCTGCTGATGCGTGAGCATCTTTTCTTTATTTCCTATTTATTTTAGGTTAGAATTTAATGAGTTTTAATTTTATTTTAGTGTTTTAAACCTTCTTGGATGCTACTTTGTATTGCTTTGGTGTTTTAATTATTTCAAGTAAAGTTTGGATTAGTTTGGTAGAGTTTGTGTGCAAAAAAAGAGAAGAAAAATGAATATGCCATACTGGCATTAAATGCGGACCTGGGCGTTTAGCGCCAGCAACTCAGCAACACAAGGAAGCTCCTTGCCTACTAGGGAACTGAACGCAAAGCCTGGCATTTATTGCTAGCAAGCCAGAATTGAAAGGAGACTTTCTACTTACTAGGGCGCTAAACGCCCAGCCTGGCTCATTTTCATCAAAGGAGCATCTTTAGTTGGATCTTAATTTTAATTATTATATTTTATTTTAGTTATTTTTGTTTACAAACAAAATCTTTTGTTTTAGAATTTATTATTTTACTTGAGTTTCAAATCAAATTAAGTTAGATATAAAAGGGAAAAGATTTAGCCCTTCTGGGGATCTTCTCTCTTACGCACTTTCACATTTTCTGAACCCTAGTTTTCTCTCTGAGTCATAAGACACTAAACCTCATTGGATAAGCTTAGGAGTTCTATTTATTTCTATGAATTAACACTGTTATCATTTTATTTTAATTAATGTATTGATTTAGTTTCAAGGATTACTTTCATTCTTCATCTCATGAATTTGAATATATCGGAAGAATAATTCTCATTATACATGAATTCTTGTTGATTCTTGGAAAAATTATCTCACTTGAATACTAGCTTGAAAGTAAATTCCTCCTAAATTGCTAATGACGATAAAGAAGCGCTTGTTGGGAGGCAACACAATAGTAAGTGGAGTATTATTAATTTTCTTTTTGTTTATTTTCATTTGAGTTCAGTTTTAAGTTTATTTTCATAGTTTACCTTTTCTTTTTGATGTTTATGATCATGTGTAGACTTAGAATAGAGACAAAGACATTCAGATATAGAAACAGAACACCTTGGGGAGAGCCCCTTGTTGGCGTTGAACACCAGACAAGGAGGAAGATGGGCGTCTAACGCCCATAGAGGGGCAAGGAACTGGCATTGAATGCCAGAGAAGGACTACCCTGGTGTTCAACGGCCATAGGAGAGTGATAGGCTGGCGTTGAATGCCAGAGAAGGAGTGCTCTGGGCGTCCAACAACCATTGAGGAGTAGAGGCTGGCGTTGAAAGCCAGACAGGGAGTAGTCTGGGCGTTCAACGCCCATGAAAGAGCAACCAAGGCCAGCTTTTTGATCCCATCTGGACGTTCAATGCCTATTCCTGGCATTGAATGCTAGGCAGGGCCAGGCATCGAGTTTGGAGGCTTCTCACCCTGTGGGTCCCACACAACCCCACCTACCCCACCTACCCTACTCTCTCTCTCTCTCTCTCCCTTCCCAAAAACCATCATAAATCCCATCAACCTCCACCCACTTCAAATGCAAACCTTTCCCACCCATTCTCCCCCCAATGACCGAAACCTACCCCATCCCACCCCTATAAATACCATTTTCTCCCTCATTCATACCCACACCTTCACTATATACTTCTCTTCTCCCACATTACACTTATTCCATTTTCTTTCTCCCCTTCTTAAGCCCCACTTGGCCGAAGCCTTCCTCCCTTCCCCTTCATCATTTTCTCTCTCTTCTACTACTTTCTTCTTCCCTTTGTTACTTTTCTCGAGGACGAGTAAAGCTCTTAAGTTTGATGTTGGAAAAGCTGCACCTTTTGCTTTCCATTCACACCTTAATGGCACCCAAAGTCAAAGAATCCTCTAGAAAAAGGAAGGAAAAAGCCACTGCTTTCGCTTCTGATCCTTGGAAAATGGGAAGATTCCTCACCATGGCTCATCAAGACTACTTCTATGATGTGGTGAAACACTAAAGGGTGATCTCCAAGGTCCCCTTTAGGCTCAAAGAGGATGAGTATCTGGAGATCCAACAAGAAATCTGGAGAAGAGATTGGAAAATTTTGACTAATCTTATCACAGAGGTTGGAATGTTAATGGTGCAAGAATTTTATGCCAATGCTTGGGTCACCAAAAAGCATGATACTAGTGTGAACCCATAGCCCAAGAACTGGCGCACCATGGTGAGAGAGCAACTTTTGGACTTTAGCCTGGAAAGTGTAAGGTTAGCACTCCAATTACCTCAAATGCTAGGAGACCCACACTTTATACTAGAAAGGTTAACTCCGACCAAAGGTTAGATCAAGTTCTTGCAGACATTTGTGTAGAAGGAGCTCAGTGGAGGAGGGATGCACAAGGCAAGCCCTACCAACTAGGAAGGCTTGACCTCAAGCCTATAGCTAGAGGATGGTTGGAGTTTATCCAACGCTCCATCATTCCCACAAGTAACCGATCTGAGGTTACCATTGACCGGGCAATAATGATCTATTGCATTATGCTTGGGAATGAGGTGGAAGTGCACGAGGTGATACCTCAAGAGTTATACAAGGTGGCTGACAAGCGCTCCACCCAAGCGAGGCTAGCATTCCCTCACCTCATATATCGCCTAGGCAATTTAGTAGGAATTTGCATATAAGGAGACATTCCTATTGAGGAGGACAAGCCCATCACAAAAAAATGATGGAACATATGATGAGCGGATAATTTATACGCTTTTTGGCATTGTTTTTAGTATGTTTTAGTTAGTTTTTATTATATTTTTATTAGTTTTTAGTTAAAATTCACTTTTCTGGACTTTACTATGAGTTTATGTGTTTTATTAGTTTTTAGTTAAAATTTACTTTTCTGGACTTTACTATGAGTTTGTGTATTTTTTTGTGATTTCAGGTATTTTCTGGCTGAAATTGAGGGACCTGAGCAAAAATCTGATTCAGAGGCTGAAAAGGACTGTAGATGCTGTTGGATTCTGACCTCCCTGCACTCGGAGTGGATTTTCTGGAGCTGCAGAAGCCCAATTGGCGCGTTCTTAACGGCATTGGAAAGTAGACATCTTGGGCTTTCCAGAAATGTATAATAGTCCATACTTTGCCCGAGATTTGATGGCCCAAACTGGCGTTCCAAATCAGCTCAAAACTGCCCGGCGTTAAACGCCGGAACTGGCACAAGAATGGGAGTTAAACGCCCAAACTGGCACAAAAGCTGGCGTTTAACTCCAAGAAAAGTGTCTACACATGAAAGCTTCAATGCTCAGCCCAAGCACACACCAAGTGGGCCCGGAAGTAGATTTTTATGTAATTTACTCATTTCTGTAAACCTTAGGCTACTAGTTCTCTACAAATAGGACCTTTTACTATTGTATTTTCATCTTGGTTCTTCTGGTTCCCTCTCTGGGGCCGAAGCCAATGATCACTATTATCACTTATGTATTTTCAACGGTGGAGTTTCTACACACCA
>NC_029778.3:46326747-46327231 GCF_000817695.3 Arachis duranensis
TGTGGTATTCTGAGTAGGATTCAATGATTAAATGACTGTGACGAGCTTCAAACTCCTGAAGGCTGGGCGTTAGTGACAGACACAAAAGAATCAATGGATTCTATTCCAACCTGGTTGAGAACCGACAGATGATTAGCCGTGCCGTGACAGGGTGCGTTGAACATTTTCACTAAGAGGACGGGATTGTAGCCACTGACAACGGTGATGCCCAACATATAGCTTGCCATGGAAAGGAGTAAGAAGGATTGGATGAAGACAGTAGGAAAGCAGAGAGACGAAAAGGGACAAAGCATCTCCATTCGCTTATCTGAAGTTCTCACCAATGAATTACATAAGTATCTCTATCTTTACTTTATGCTTTATTCATATATCATCCACAACCATTTGAATCTGCCTGACTGAGATTTACAAGATGACCATAGCTTGCTTCATACCAACAATCTCCGTGGGATAGACCCTTACTCGCGTAAGGTTTATTACTTGC
>NC_029778.3:46327454-46328545 GCF_000817695.3 Arachis duranensis
TTTTTCTTCAGAGTTCTTAAGAATGAATTCTAGTGTTTCAAGGTGATGTTCTTATCATCACCAAAGTTGATTGATTCTCATCAATTTAGCTCTTGAATGCAATGTCCTACTGAAACTTGGCTAGCCATGTTTAATTCCTTTAGACTGAAGCTTTAGACTAACATTGCATGATTCTTGGAATTCTCATTAAGAATTTTGATATCTTTATTTTCTTTTCCACTTAATTTTTGAAAAATCCAAAAAAAATTACAAAATCATAAAAATAAAAAAATATTTTATGTTTCTTGTTGAGTCTAGTGTCTCATTTTAAGTTTGGTGTCAATTGCATGTTTCTATTCTTCTTGCATTCATGCATGTGTCTTCATTAATCTTCAAGTTGTTCTTGATGATTTTCTTGTTCTGATCTTTAAATTCTCTTGTCTTGAGTGTTTTATTGTTTTCCATATGCATTCTCATTTTGTTAGTGTCAATGATATACAAACTGCTAAGTTTGGTGTCTTGCATGCATTGTTATTTGATTTTAGTTACATTTTGATTATTAAAAATCCAAAAATTTTTAATTTGTGTCTTTTCAAGTAAAAAATACAGAGAATTGAAGATTCAGAATATACAGCAGAGGAATTACACAGAAAAAGGCTGGGCGTTCAAAACGCCCAGTGAAGAAGGAAAACTGACGTTTAAACGCCAGCCAGGGTGCCTGGCTGCGCGTTTAACGCCCAAAAGGGTAGTGTTTTGGGCGTTAAACACCAGAATGGATACCATTTTGGGCGTTTAATGCCAATTATTAGTGAAATTCTAAACCGTCAAAAATCCAATCATCAGATGGCACAAGAGGGAAGATTCTGTTTTTAATGCAAATTTTTTTCAAGTTTTCAAAATTTTTCAAAATCAAATTTTTTCAAATCAAATATTTTCAATCAAATCTTTTTCAAAATCAATTTCTTCCCATTTTCAAAAATACTTGCTATCAATTAATGATTTGATTCAACATTTCAAGTATGTTGCCTTTTTTGTTGAGAAAGGTTTAATGTTTGAATCATATCTTTTCTTGTTAGCCAAGTCATTAATTTTTAAAATCAAATCTTTTTAAC
>NC_029778.3:46328726-46328983 GCF_000817695.3 Arachis duranensis
CTTGATTTCTTTTCCACTCTTGGTTTTCGAAAATCAATTAGTGTTTTTCAAAATGTTTTTAAAAATCTTTTACTTAATTTTTGAAAATTTCTTCCCCTCTTCTCACATCCTTCTATTTATGGACTAATACTCCTCCTTAATACACAATTCGAACTCCATCTTTCTTGATAAGTTCGAATTCTTCTACCTCTTCCTTCTAATTTTCTTTTCCTCTGACACTTCAAGGAATCTCTATACTATGACATAGAGGATTCCAG
>NC_029778.3:46329231-46329883 GCF_000817695.3 Arachis duranensis
TGGGTGACTTTACTGCACCTACTCCCGACTTCTATGAGAGAAGCATCTCTATCCTTGCCATTGGAGCAAACAACTTTGAGCTTAAGCCTCAATTAGTTTCTCTGATGCAACAGAATTGCAAGTTCCATGGACTTCCATTGGAAGATCCTCATCAGTTTTTAGCTGAATTCTTGCAAATCTGTCAAGACTAATGGGGTTGACCCTGAGGTCTACAGACTTATGCTATTCCCTTTTGCTGTAAGAGACAGAGCTAGGATATGGTTGGACTCACAACCTAAAGAAAGCATGAACTCTTGGGAAAAGCTAGTCAATGCCTTATTGGCAAAGTTCTTTCTACCTTAAAAATTGAGTAAGCTTAGAGTGGAAGTCCAAACCTTCAGACAGAAGGAAGGTGAATCCCTCTATGAAGCTTGGGAATGATACAAACAATTGATCAGAAAGTGTCCCTCTGACATGCATTCTGAATGGAGCATCATAGGTATCTTCTATGATGGTCTGTCTGAGCTGTCCAAGATGTCATTAGACAGCTCTGCTGGAGGATCTCTTCATCTAAAGAAGATGCCTGCAGAAGCTCAAGAACTCATTGAAATGGTTGCAAATAACCAATTCATGTACACTTCTGAAAGGAATCCTGTGAACAATGGGACAAATT
>NC_029778.3:46330056-46330606 GCF_000817695.3 Arachis duranensis
GCTTCATCTGAAGAAGAAGCTTATGATCCTGAGAACTCTTCAATAGAAGAGGTAAATTACATGGGAGAACCCTATGGAAACACCTACAATCCTTCATGGAGAAATCATCCAAATTTCTCATGGAAGGATCAACAGAGACCTCAACAAGGTTTCAACAAAAATAATGGTGGAAGAAACAGGTTTAGCAATGGCAAGCCTTTTCCATCATCTTCTCAGCAATAGACAGAGAATTCTAAGAAGAGCCATTCTGACTTAGCAACCATGGTCTCTGATCTAATCAAAACCACTCAAAGTTTCATGACTGAAACAAGGTCTTCCATTAGAAACTTGGAGGCACAAGTGGGACAGCTGAGCAAGAAAATTACTAAACTCCCACATAGTACTCTTTCAAGCAATACAGAAGAGAATCCAAAAGGAGAATGCAAGGCCATTAACATGACCCACATGGCCGAACTTGGAGAGGAGGAAGAGACAGAGATCGCCACTGAGGAAGACCTCAATGGACGTCCACTGGCCTCCAATGAGTTCCCTAATGAGGAACCATGGGAAT
>NC_029778.3:46330839-46331234 GCF_000817695.3 Arachis duranensis
GCAGACCCTTCCTAGCCACAGCAAAGGCTGTGATTGATGTGGACAGAGGAGAATTGATCATTCAAGTGAATGAAGAATCCTTTGTGTTTAAGGCTCAATGATATCCCTCTGTCACCATGGAGAGGAAGCATGAAGAGCTTCTCTCAAAACAGAGTCATACAGAGCCCCCACAGTCAAACTCTAAGTTTGGTGTTGGGAGGCCACAACCAAATTCTAAGTTTGGTGTTGAACCCCCACATTCAAACTCTAAGTTTGGTGTTGGGAGGTTCCAACATAACTCTGAGCATTTCTGAGGCTCCATAAGAGTCCTCTGTCAAGCTAATGACATTAAAGAAGCGCTTGTTGGGAGGCAACCCAATGTTTTATAATTAACTATTTTCTTTTGTTATTTTATA
>NC_029778.3:46331317-46332065 GCF_000817695.3 Arachis duranensis
AAAATCAATTGAAAAAGCAAAAACAGAATGAAAAACAGAAAGAAAAATAGCACACCCTGGAGGAAGACCTTGCTGGCGTTTCAACGCCAGTAAGGGCAGCAAATGGGCGTTTAACGCCCAGTCTGGCACCATTCTGGGCGTTTAACTCCAGAAAGGGGCACCAGACTGGCGTTAAACGCCAGGAAAGGGCAAGAAGCTGGTGTTAAATGCCAGAAATGAGCACCAGCCCGGCGTTTAACGCCAGAATTGGCATGAAGAGCAATTTTGCTTGCCACTTGGTGCAGGGATGACTTTTCCTTGACACCTCAAGATCTGTGGACCCCACAGGATCCCCACCTACCCTACCACCACTCTCTTTCTTCTTCACCCATTCACCAATCACCTCAACACCTCTTCCCCAAAAACCCCTCACCTATCAAATCCCATCTTTCTCTTCACCACTCACATCCATCCTTCATAAAACCCCACCTACCTCACCATTCAAATTCAAACCACTTTCTCTCCTAAACCCACCCTCTCATAGCCGAACCTTACCACTCTCTCCACTCCTATATAAACCCATCTTTACCACCTCCTTTTTACACAACCTAAACACTACTTCTCTCCCTTTGGCCAAACCATAAAGCCATCTCCATCTCCTTTATTTCTTCTTCTTCTACTCTCTTCTTTCTTCTTTTGCTCGAGGACGAGCAAACCTTTTAAGTTTGGTGTGGTAAAAGCATTGCTTTTTGTTTTTCCATAACCATTT
>NC_029778.3:46332212-46333184 GCF_000817695.3 Arachis duranensis
CAAGACCACTTCTATGAAGTTGTGGCCATGAAGAAGGTGATCCCCGAGGTCCCTTTCAAACTCAAAAAGAGTGAATACCCGAAGATCCGACATGAGATTCGAAGAAGAGGTTGGGAAGTTCTTACCAACCCCATTCAACAAGTCAGAATCTTAATGGTTCAAGAGTTCTATGCCAATGCATGGATCACCAAGAACCATGATCAAAGTGTGAACCCGGACCCAAAGAATTGGCGTACAATGGTTCGGGGGAAATGCTTAGATTTTGGTCCGAAAAATGTAAGGTTGGCATTCAACTTGCCCATGATGCAAGGAGATGAACACCCTTACACTAGAAGGGTCAACTTTGATCAAAGGTTGGACCAAGTTCTCATAGACATTTGTGAAGAGGGCGCTCAATGGAAGAGAGATTCAAGAGGGAAGCCGGTTCAACTAAGAAGGCATGACCTCAAGCCCGTGGCTAGGGGATGGTTGGAGTTTATCCAACACTCAATCATTCCCACTAGCAACTGGTCTGAAGTTACTATAGACCGGGCCATCATGATTCATAGCATCATGATTGGAGAGGAAGTAGAAGTTCATGAGGTTATAGCCCAAGAACTTTATTAGGTGGCGGACAAGTCCTCTACCTTGGCAAGGTTAGCCTTTCCTCATCTCATTTGTCACCTCTGTTAGTCAGTTGGAATTGACATTGAGGGAGACACCCTCATTGATGAGGACAAGCCCATCACTAAGAAAAGGATGGAGCAAACAAGAGATCCCACTCATCATGAAATCCCTGAGATACCTCAAGGGATGCACTTTTCTCCACAAAACTATTGGGAGCAAATCAACACCTCCCTAGGAGAATTGAGTTCCAACATGGGACAACTAAGGGTGAAGCACCAAGAACATTCCATCATCCTCCATGAAATTAGAGAAGATCAAAGAATCATGAGAGAGGAGCAACAAAGGCAAGGAAGAGACATTGAGGAT
>NC_029778.3:46333343-46334249 GCF_000817695.3 Arachis duranensis
ATGTTTGTGTCTTGTGATCATTAGTGTCTTAGTGTCTATGCCTTAAAGTTATGAATGTCCTATGAATCCATCACCTTTCTTAAATGAAAAATGTTCTTAATTGAAAAAGAAAAGAATTTGCATGAACTTTGAATTTTATAACAGATTAATTATATTGATGTGGTGGCAATACTTTTGTTTTCTGAATGTATGCTTGAACAATGCATATGTCTTTTGAATTTGTTGTTCATGAATGTTGGCTCTTGAAAGAATGATGAAAAAGGAGACATATTACTGAGGATCTGAAAAATCATAAAAATGATTCTTGAAGCAAGAAAAAGCAGTGAATACAAAAAAAGGAGAAAAATGAAAAAAAAAGAAAGAAAAAGAATAAAGTTGTGATCCAAGGCAAAAAGAGTGTGCTTAAGAACCCTGGACACCTCTAATTGGGGACTCTAGCAAAGCTGAGTCACAATCTGAAATAGAGGGACCTGAGCAAAAATCTGATTCAGAGGCTGAAAAAGGACTGTAGATGCTGTTGGATTCTGACCTCCATGCACTCGAAGTGGATTTTCTGGAGCTACAGAAGCCCAATTGGCGCACTCTTAACGGCGTTGGAAGTAGACATCCTGGGCTTTCCAGCAATATTTAATAGTCCATACTTTGCCCGAGATTTGATGGCCCAAACTGGCGTTCCAAATCAGCTCAAAACTGCCCGGCGTTAAACGCCAGAACTGGCACAAGAATGGGAGTTAAACGCCCAAACTGGCACAAAAGCTGGCGTTTAACTCCAAGAAAAGTCTCTACACATGAAAGCTTCAATGCTCAGCCCAAGCACACACCAAGTGGGCCCGAAAGTAGATTTTTAGGTAATTTACTCATTTCTGTAAACCCTAGACTACTAGTTCTCTACAAATAGGACCTTTT
>NC_029778.3:46334334-46357299 GCF_000817695.3 Arachis duranensis
CCTTGTCTGTGGTATTCTGAGTAGGATTCAATGATTAAATGACTGTGACGAGCTTCAAACTCCTGAAGGCTGGGCATTAGTAACAGACGTAAAAGAATCAATGGATTCTATTTCAACCTGATTGAGAACCGACAGATGATTAGCCGTGCCGTGACAGGGTGCGTTGAACATTTTCACTAAGAGGACGGGATTGTAGCCACTGACAATGGTGATGCCCAACATACAGCTTGCCATGGAAAGGAGTAAGAAGGATTGGATGAAGACAGTAGGAAAGCAAAGAGACGGAAGGGACAAAGCATCTCGATTCGCTTATCTAAAGTTCTCACCAATAAATTACATAAGTATCTCTATCTTTACTTTATGCTTTATTCATATATCATCCACAACCATTTGAATCTGCCTGACTGAGATTTACAAGATGACCATAGCTTGCTTCATACCAACAATCTCCGTGGGATTGACCTTTACTCGCGTAAGGTTTATTACTTGGACGATCCAGTGCACTTGCTGGTTAGTTGTGCGAAGTTGTGATAAAGAGTTGAGATTGCAATTGAGCGTACCATGTTGATGGCGCCATTGATGATCACAATTTTGTGCACCAACATATTAGAGAGCCTGCACACGGACTACATCAAGAGCCTGTGTAGCCGCCTCCACCAGAAATTCCTGAGATGCTTCAAGCGATGTACTTTCCTCCACGAGACTATTGAGATAAACTAAATACCTCAATAGGAGAGCTGAGTTCAAGCGTGGATCAGCTGAGAATAGTGCACCAAGAGAAGTCCACCATCCTTCACCAAATGATGAATGATCAGAGGATTATGATGGAGGAACAACTGAGATCGGGGGCGAGACATGGAGGAGCTCAAACGCTCCGGTGGATTCACCAGAGGAAGCAGTAGCCGCCATACTGAGGTGGTCACGTTCCATTATCCCCCTTTCTTATGTTACTTTATGTTTTCTATTGTACTTTATCTTATTGTCTGTTTTCTATTTATAGTGCATGATCATATATAGTATTTTGTTATTTTCTAGTTTTTTCTTTGTTTGTTTCGTTTTGGTTATAGGATATCCATTTTATCTTCATCAAGCTTAAAAGAAAAATTAATTTGAAAAAGAATAATGAGATACATAATTTTCGAGTTATATCATAAGTTATCTTAAATATTTTGATGTAGTGGCCTCGTATTTATCTTCTGAATGTATGAATTAACAGGGATCCAAGGCTTTGAGCATCAATGGTTAGGAGGGTCAAAATTGGTCTAAAAAGTTCAAATGAGCTGCTATCCCTAACTAAATACTTGTGGTGTGAAGGGGTCAAGTAAAAAGTTTGAGACTGAGCAGTTAAAGTTGTGATCCCAAAGTTAAGAGTATGCTTATGAACTCTAGGCACCACTGTATGAGACTTTAAGCAAAGCTAAATTCGAATCCAAAGGGTTCCCCTAGTTAAGTGCTTGTGGCGTTTATGTATCTGGTGGTAATACGGGAAAATAAAACGCTTAGAGTCACGACTAGGCTCAAAAGGTGCAAGAACCAAAAGAAGTTGTGTTCAAGAATAAAAAAAAGCTAAAAGAATAGAGCCAATAATATCATCCGGATTCTAGTTCCAAGGGATGCCAAGATTTCTGAGCTTCAAAGGAAAGTGAGATGCAAAAACTATTCAGAAGTAAAAAGCTAATAGTCCCATTCAATGTTTGGAACCGAACTTCATTGACAACTTTGAGACTTAATGT
This sequence comes from Arachis duranensis, assembly GCF_000817695.3. NCBI lineage: Eukaryota > Viridiplantae > Streptophyta > Magnoliopsida > Fabales > Fabaceae > Arachis > Arachis duranensis. The sequence continues at coordinate 46,336,068 of NC_029778.3, forward strand.
ATTTTTCTCTTCTTTTTAATCCTACTTTTTTCTTGGTTGCTTGAGGACAAGCAACAGTTTAAGATTGGTGTTCTGATGAGCGGATATTTTATACGCTTTTTTATACTATTTTCTTAGTGTTTTTAGTATATTTTATTGAGTTTTACTATGTTTTAGTAGGTTTTAGTACAAAATTCACATTTTGGATGCTAGTTTGAGCTTTTATGTTTTTCTTATGATTGTAGGTAATTTTTAGGTGAATTTGGCAAGTTTGGCCAAAGTCTGATTCTGAAGCAAAGAAAGGAGTGTAGATGCTGTCAGATCCTAACCTCCATGCATTCATATGAGCATTTCTGGAGCTACATAGGTCCAATTGACGCGCTCTTAATGGAGTTGGAAAGCTAACTTCCAGAGTTTTCCAGAAATATATAATGGTCTATGTAAGAATCGTAAATTAATTAACCGATTAATTAACATAAAATAATAATAATTTAATTGCCCGAAATAGGTTCGAAATTTTAGAATATTAATTGGAAAATTTAAATATGATATTTGGACTCAGTAGATTTTTCTGAGTTTGAAAATGTAATTTTCTTCAGAAAATTTTGTAAAAATGCATAACGGTAAATTAATCGGTAGTACTGCCTTAAGTCTGTCCGGTACTATGTGAGAATAATAAAAACCAGTAGGAAACCATAGAAAAATATTTAGAATTGAAAACCGGATACTAATTTTAAAGGTTTGGCCCAATTTTGAGCCAAACGGGCCAAAAACGCTAATGGGTTGGACCGGGCCCAAGTTGAGCCCAAGCCCAACATATAAAAGGTTACTTAAGTGACCAATTCACTCACTTTCAGCACAAAAGAGCTGAAGCAACGTGAATGAGAGGTAGAGAGGAGATGGTTTCACAAAAACTATTCACCTCATTATAACTTGAGCTATGGTGCTCCGATTCGCATGCCGTCAGTGGCTACGCGAAGCTCTTGCCGAGCCTGTCAGTTCTATCTACCTTTGTTGGTAAGAATTCGAATTTTCATCTTCTTTCTTCTGCCCTAAAAGTCCGAAAATATGGGTGATGATTTTGAAAGAATTTTTGTGTTTTGATGGTTTAGGTGGTACTTAAGGTTGGGCTATTGGTGGTTTGTTCCCCAAACAGTATCAAAAAAGGTAAGGAAACTCTTTACCTTGTGAAATTGTGATTTTGATGAACCTTAGGTATTGATTTGTGGTAATTAATGTATATAGCTTGGGAAAAATTGGTTGTTGATGCTTGTTGAAGCTTGTTGGAAATTTTGGAAGCTTGTAAGTGGAGTTGCAAGCTGGAAATCTGACCTTGGAGGTGTTAGGACCTTGAAAATTGAGGAAAAAGTGAAATTGGGAGTGTTCTGGGTTGAACGAGAAATTGGCCAAGATATGGTTTCGGTTTCTTTTATCTAAAATATAATGTGGTTGTGAAAACTTAGGCTAGTGACCCATAGGATAGGAATTGAATTTGTGGTGATGGTTGATTGGTTGTTGGAATTGTTGTATGATTATGTGATTATTGCTTTTTGGAGGGTATGATTGAAGTTCTTGATTTATGATGTATGTGAGTTTCATATGATGATGATACTTGGTATATATGAAGGTTGAATTAAAGTTGAAATTTGTGCTTGATATGGATATTTGGTCTTGTATGTTGATCATTGTGGAATTAGAAATTTTGGTGGTGGAGTTGATCAAAATGGAAGGTTGGTGTTGGATGATGTATATTGTGGATTGTGAACTTGGATTATTGAGTTAAAATTGATGAAAAAGAGAATTGATGTGTTTCGAAATTAATATGGAAGTTGGAAATATGGTTGAGGTTGAAATGGTAATGTACTGGTTGGTTTTAAAAGGGTTTGGAAGTGTATGTTTTAAAAATTGGGAGTTTATGAGTTTTGGTAAAAATAAAATTTTGATGAACTTCAACAGATCATATCTTGAGCTATTGTTTTCGGAATTTGATGATTTTTATATCAAAAGAAAGATAATTTCATAAGCTACAAAATGGTTTAAATTTGGTGGAAATGTGATTTTTGACGAAGGAGATATGATCTGGAAGTTTGAGAAAAAAATCTAAATTCTGCAAATTCTGTAGAATTTATGATTTCTGGTTTGTGTGCGCAAGCACTCCCCGTGAAATTTTGGACCTGTGCGCATGCACAGCCTTGTGCGTACGCATACACGGGGACATGGCTGCTGATGGGAGCGCTAGCACGCCCTGTGCGCACACTCTACCAACGAAGGATTGCAAGCTATGCGTACGCACAGCCTTGTGTGCACGCACACGTTGGGAATGCCATTCTGTTGATGGCGCTAGCACAGCTTGTGCGCACACTCGACAATGGAGATTTTGCTTTCTGTGCATACGCACAAGCCCGTGCGCACGCACACTTTCTAAAAATACTTCTGGGTGTGCGCCCCTGTGCGTATGCACACAACACTGTTCTTTTATAAAGCTTTAGTTTTCAAGTATTTCACTTTTCCAACAAGCTTGTAACCTTCTGGGATGTTGTTTCATGCTTATAAACCCCCAATTTCATCCTTTAAACCTTAGATCAATATGAAATACCTAGTGATTGAGAGTGAGCTAGAGGGGAGTAACTTGTGGATGAAGAAAGGGGATATAATGAGAAGTTATGACTGATGATGAGGTTTTGAGTTGTTGAGGAGGATGGTGGAGTGCTGTGTATATGAAATGAGCCGAATGGCTTTGTATATGATATGAGCCGAATGGCTTTGTGTGATGATGGTTTAAGGCTGATTATGAATTGTGATTTTAAGTCAAATGGCTATGATAAATTGTAATTTATGGCTGGAAACGAAAATGTGAATGTGAATGATTGTTTTACCTTTAGTTCTCTTTCTCAAAAGTGCGACCCCAGAGAGATGGTGAAAGGTAAGGATCCCCTTTTTTGTTCTTCCTGGTATTGTAAAATCGCCCCCAGTGAGATGGTGGGAGGTTACGATCCTGATAAATCCAAATTTTGTGGTTTATCTGGTGCTTAATTTTGGGGATTTTATCACTTTTTCTCACATTCATTCAATGAAACAACATAGTTTTGTAATTCTCCTTTAATTTGTGCTTAAGTATAAAAACATGCTTTTTAGGCCCTTAAATTTGTAATTTTAATTCACTTTGATTTCACTAGATGCCTTGATGTGTTTGTTAGTGAATTCAGGTTGAAAAGGGCTAGGAATGGATCAAAGGAATGAAGAGAAAAGCATGCAAAGTGGAGAATTCATGAAAAAACAAGGATTTGGAGTGTACACATCGACGTGCACGCATGATAGACGCGCACGCGTGAAAATGAGGTCGTCCAGGCGACACGTACGCGTGACAGACACGTACGCATGGGAAGAAAAAGCCAGACGACACGTACGCATGACTAATGAGCGAATATTTTATACGCTTTTTGGTAGTGTTTTCATATAGTTTTTAGCGTGTTTTATTCGCTTTTTATTATATTTTTATTAATTTTTATTCAAAAATCATATTTCTGGACTTTACTATGAGTTTGTTTATTTTTTTTGTAATTTCAGGTATTTTTTGGCTGAAATTGAAGGACCTGAGCAAAAATCTAATTCACAGGCTGAGAAAGGACTGCAGATGCTGTTGGATTCTGATCTCCCTGTACTCAGACGCATTTTTCTAGAGCAACAAAAATCCAATTGGCGCGCTCTCAATTGGGCTGGAAAGCTAACCTCATGGGATTTCCAGAAATGTATAATAGTCCATACTTTTCCCGAGATTTGATGGCTCAAACTGGTGTTAAACGCCAGCCAGAGACCATTTTTTAGCGTAAAACGCCAGAACTGGCACCAGAGTTGGAGTTAAACGCCCAAACTGGCACCCAAGCTGGCGTTTATCTCCAAGAATAGCCTATGCAGGTGAAAGGTTCAAAGCTCAGCCCAAACACTCACCAAGTGGGCCCCAGAAGTGAATTTCTGCACTATCTGCACTTATTTACTCATTTTCTGTAAACCTAGGTTACTAGTTTAGTATAAAAACTACTTTTAGGGATTCATTTTGTAACTCATGACATTTTTACATCTCGTATTGTATCTCTACGACATGAGTCTCTAAACCCCATAGGTGGGAGTGAGGAGCTCTGCTGTGTTTCAATGGATTAATGCAATTACTATTGTTTTCTATTCAATCACGCTTGCTTCTGTTCTAAGATACTCACTCGTACTTCAATAAGAAGAATGTGATGATCCGTGACACTCATCATCATTCCCAAACTTATGAACGCGTGCTTGACAACCCTTTCCGTTCTATCTGAGCTCAACGTAGTTATTAAGCGACAGCTTGAGTGTGTATCTCTTGGGTTTCTAATCCACGAGTTTGACTTGCTTCTCCTGACAACAGAGCATTCAAATTTGTGAGATCAGAACCTTCATGGTAAAAGCTAGAACCAATCGGCAGCATTCCTGAGATCCGGAAAATCTAAACATTGTCTGTGGTATTCCGAGTAGGATCTGGGACGAGATGACTATGACGAGCTTCAAACTCACGAATGTTGGGCGTAGTGACAGTGTGCAAAAAGATAGAGAGATCCTATTCTGACACAAGTGAGAACCGAAAGATGATTAACCGTGCAGTAGCTATGCCTGGTATTTTTCATCCGAGACAAGAGATCTGACAGTTGATTAGCCGTACAGAAACCGTAGCTGGACCATTTTTACTGAGAGGACGGATGGTAGCCATTGACAACGGTGATCCACCAACATATAGCTTGCCATAGGAGGAGCCATGCGTGTTTAGAGAAGTAGACAGTAGGAAATCAAAGATTCAAAAGACAGAGCATCTCTGAAACCTCAACCTGTTCTCCATTATTGAATAACAAGTATCATTCATTTCATGCTCTTTTACTTTTTACAAACAAAATCATCTTTATCACTAATCTTCTGACTAAGAGTTACAGGATAACCATAGCTTGCTTCAAGCCGGCAATCTCCGTGGGATCGACCCTTACTCACGTAAGGTATTACTTGGACGACCCATTGCACTTGCTGGTTAGCTGTACCAGAGTTGTGAAAAGTGTGATCACAATTCCGTGCACCAAATTTTTGGCGCTGTTGCCAGGGATTGTTCGAGTTTGGACAACTGACGGTTCATCTTTTGCTTAGATTAGGAATAATTTATTTTTGTTGGTTTAGAGTCACTACATTTGAGTCTTTTATTTTCTTTTCAAAAATCTTATTTTTCTTTATTAATCTTTAATTTTTCTTTGAGTCTTCTATTATTGTTCTTGTTAAAATTTTAAAATCCTTGTTTTCTTTTTCTAGATTTTTTTTCAAAATTTTTTTAATATTCTATTTGAGTTTAATTTCATATTTTAAGTTTGTTGTCATTTGCATATTTTTTATTTTCCTTCATTTTTTCGAATTGTATGTTCTATTTATTCTTCATATTTTCGAGTTTTATGTTCCTTGTTTTTTCTTGATCTTCAAGTTGTTCTTGTTTATTTTCCTTGTTTGATCTTTAGTTTTTCTTGTTTGGTGTCTTTCCTTGTTTTTCTTGTGCATTTTTGAATTATTAGTGTCCAAAGTATAAAAATTTTTAAGTTTGGTGTTTTTTTGTGTCCTTATTTCCTTAAAATTTTTCAAAATTTGTTCTTGGTGTTCATCTTGACATTCAAAGTTTTCTTGTTTGTTTTCTTTGTTTTGATCTAAAAATTTTAAGTTTGGTGTCATTTTAATATTTTTCTCTTTCCTCATTAAATTCAAAAAAATATCTTTTCCTTTATTTACTCATCATTTTCGAATTCCTTAGGTTGACTTAGTCAAAATTTTTTTAATTTGGTAGTTTCTTGTTAGACAAGTCAAAATTTCAATTTTAAAAATTTATCTTTTTAAATCTTTTTCAAAACAAATTCTTTTTGAATTTTCTTTATATATTTTTCGAAAATCTTTTATAAAAATTTTCAAAATCTTTTTCTTTTTTTTATATAATTTTCGAATTACTTGTCTTAGTTTATTATTTTGATTGAAAAATTTTAAGTTTGGTGTTTTCTTGTTAAGAAAGTTTCAATCTTTAAAATTTTAAAATCATATCTTTTTCAAAAAGTTTTCTTTTATTTATTTTCTTACAAGTATCTTTAATTTTAAGATACATCTTTTTCAAAACTTCCTAACCACCCTCTCTCTCTTTATTTTTCGAAAATTAACACAAAAAATTTTCAAATATTTTTAATTAATTAATTAATTTAGTTTTCTAATTTCTTTTATTACTTTTTATTTTTTTTAAATTTTTGAAACTTGCATAAATTTTTTATTTACTTTATTTTAATTTCATTAATGACAAAAAAAGGGGAATAAAATTTTTATTTACAATCCACATCATCTCCCTTTCTCCATTATGGACCTAAGTGGAAATGAACAGTTCAGAAGGACTCTGGTGTCATATGCTAACCCCACTACTGCTTCATATGGGAGTAGTATTTGTATACCTCCCATTAGAGCCAGTAATTTTGAGCTAAACCCTCAGCTCATTATCATGGTACAGCAAAATTGCCAGTATTCCGGTCTTCCACATGAATAACCTACTGAGTTTCTGGCACAGTTCTTACAAATTGCTGATATAGTACGGGATAAGGAAGTGGATCAGGATGTCTACAGATTATTACTGTTTCCATTTGCTAAAAAGACCAAGCTAAGAGGTGGTTAAACAACCAACCTAAAGCCAGCATAAGAACATGGAAACAGTTGTCAGACAAATTCCTGAATCAATATTCCTTCCAAAAAGGATGACACAGCTAAGGCTGGACATCTAAGGCTTTAAATAAGAAGATAATGAATCTCTTTATAATGCCTGTGAGAGGTACAGGAAGATGCTAAGAAAATACCCCTCTGAAATATTTTCAGAATGGGTACAGTTAGAGATCTTTTACTACGGGCTTACAGAAAAGGCCCAGATATCTCTAGACCACTCAGCTGGTAGATCTATACACATGAGAAAGACAATTGAAGAGGCGCAAGAGCTCATAGAGCTCATAGATACTGTTGCTAGAAATCAGCATCTGTACTTAAGTAGTGAGTCCTCCATGAAAGAAGAAGCTAAAGCAGTATCCACTGAACTTAGTCCTCCAGAATAAGTTGCTGAACTCAATCAGCAACTATTTTTTATAACAAAACAGTTAGCAGAATTTAAAGAGATGCTACAAGAAACCAAAGATGCTAACCAGAATATGGAAAAATAATTGAAGCAGACAAAACAGCAGTTATCTAAATAGATAACAGAAGAATGCCAAGCAGTTCATTTAAAGAGTGGAAAGACATTGAATGTGTCAACTCAAAGCAACAGGAAGCCAAGAAAGGAACATCTGACAGAGGATGATCAATTCACTGCTCAAAATCCCTCTGAGGACAGTAAGAGCCTAGAGAGGAATGATTCTGGCGTTCAAACACCAGAAAAGGGTCAGAAGTTGGCGTTAAACGCCCATACAGCAGCCAATTCTACGTTCAAACACCAGAAAAGGGTGGCAATCTGGCGTTAAATGCCCATACAGCACCCAATTCTGGCCTTTAATCGCCAATGAGGGATCAGACACCTGCAAGTGCTGATAACAACCCCTTAAGTAGGCTTCTCTAACTACCTCTGTAGGAAATAAATCTGCAGCAACTACGGTTGAAGAATATAAAGCCAAGACGCCTTATCCTTAGAAACTCTGCCAAGTGAAATAGGATAAACAATTTGCCCACTTTGCAGACTATCTCAGGACTCTTGAAATAAAGATTCTGTTTGCAGAGGCACTTGAGTAAATACCCTCTTATGCTAAGTTCATGAAAGAGATCTTAAGTCATAAGAAGGATTGGCAAGAGACTGAAAAAGTCTTTCTCACTGAAAAATGTAGTGTAGTCATATTAGAAAGCTTACCAGAGAAGCTTAAAGATCCCAGAAGCTTTATGATACCATGCACATTGGAGGATGCTTGTACCAAGACTGCTTTATGTGATCTTGGGGCAAGTATCAACCTGATACCTGCATCCACTATCAGAAAGCTTAGTTTGACTGAAGAAGTCAAACCAACCCGAATATGTCTCCAACTTGCTGATGGCTCCATTAAATTTCCATCAGGCGTAATTAAGGATATGATTGTTAAGGTTGGGCCAGTTGCCTTTCCCACTGACTTTGTAGTGCTAAAAATGGAGGAGCACAAGAGTGCAACTCTCATTCTAGGAAGACCTTTCCTAGCGACTGGACGAACTCTCATTGACGTCCAAAAAGGGGAAGTAACCCTGAGAGTCAATGAGGATGAGTTTAAGTTGAATGCTGTAAAAGCTATGCAGCATCCAGACACATCAAAAGACTGCATGAGCGTTGATATTATTGACTCCCTGGTATAAGAGATCAATATGACTGAGAGTCTCGAATCAGAGCTAGAGGACATTTTTAAAGATGTTCAGCCTGATTTGGAGGAACCAAAGAAAATAGAAGAACCTCTGAAGACTCCTCAGGGAGAGGAGAAGCCTCCTAAACCCGAGCTCAAACCACTACCACCATCCCTGAAATATGCAATTCTGGGAGAAGATGACACCTTTCTGGTAATCATAAGCTCTGATTTAGAGCCACAGGAAGAGAAAGCACTAATTCAGGTGCTAAGGACACACAAAACAGCTCTTCGGTGGTCCATAAGTGATCTTAAGGGCATTAGCCCAGCCAGATGCATGCACAAGATCCTATTGGAGGATGATGCTAAGCCAGTGGTTCAACCACAGAGGCGGCTGAATCCAGCCATGAAGGAGGTGGTACAAAAAGAGGTTACTAAGTTACTAGAGGCGGGGATTATTTATCCTATTTCTGATAGCCCCTGGGTGAGCCCTGTCCAAGTTGTTCCCAAGAAGGGAGGCATGACAGTGGTTCATAATAAAAAGAATGAACTGGTTCCCACAAGAACAGTTACATGGTGGCGTATGTATATTGACTACAGAAAGCTCAATACAGCCACCAGAAAGGATCATTTTCCTTTACCATTCATAGACCAGATGCTAGAGAGACTAGCAGGTCATGAATGCTACTGCTTTTTGGATGGCTATTTAGGGTACAACCAAATTGCAGTAGATCCTCAGGACCAAGAGAAGACAACATTCACATGTCCATCTGGAGTATTTGCCTACAGAAGGATGCCATTTGGTCTGTGCAACCTGCAACCTTTTAGAGATACATACTCTCTATCTTCTCTGATATGGTAGAGAAATTTCTGAAAGTCTTCATGGATGACTTCTCAGTATTTGGAGACTCATTCAGTTCCTGTCTCGACCATTTAGCACTTGTTCTAAAAAGGTGCCAAGAGACTAACCTGATTTTAAACTGGGAGAAATGTCACTTTATGGTGACTGAAGGAATTGTCCTTGGACATAGAATTTCAAACAAGGGAATAGAGGTGGATCAAGCTAGAAGTAATTGAAAAATTACCACCACCTACGAATGTTAAGGCAATCAGAAGCTTTCTAGGGCATGCAGGATTCTATAGGAGGTTTATAAAGGATTTTTCAAAAATTGCAAAATCTCTGAGCAATCTGCTAGCCGCTGATACACCATTTGTCTTTGACACAGAGTGTCTGCAGGCTTTTGAGACTCTGAAAGCTAAACTGGTCACAGCACCAATTATTTCTGCACCAGACTGGACATTACCATTCGAACTAATGTGTGATACCAGTGACCATGCCATTGGTGCAGTATTGGGACAGAGGCATGACAAGCATCTGTATGTCATTTATTATGCTAGCCGTGTTTTAAATGACGCAGAGAAGAATTACACAACCACAGAAAAGGAGTTGCTTGCAGTGGTTTATGCCATTGACAAGTTCAGATCTTACTTAGTAGGATCAAAAGTGATTGTGTACACTGATGATTGGATTTTTGACGGTTTAGAATTTCACTAATGAAATCTCGTTGTAAAGTATAGTTTCTAAACCAAACAATAATCCTTTCATACAAAAAGTTGTTTGTCACTAGTACAAACCCCTAAAATTTATAAAACGAAGTATTGGACCTCGGGTCGTTCTCCCTAGGAATTGTAATGAAGTGTCTTGTTATTGGTTGTGAGTTATATTTGGGGATTTAAGATTTTAGACAAGAAATAATAATGGCAAAGAAAATAAACTAACAACTAATAAAACTCTTGGCAAGATATGAGAACTAGAAGTCCTATCCTAGTTATCCTTCTCAATTGTGATGAGAATTGTGTATTGCTCCCACTTAGTCAACCTCTAACCATGGAGGAAAGTCAAGTGGATGAATCAATTTGATTCCTCAAGTCCTAATCAACTCCTAAAGGAAAGACTAGCTTTAGAGGCATTCAAATCAATTAGCAACTTCTAATTATCAATCAACAAAGGAATTAGATAACTCAAGAGTCACTAATTACTCTACCTAGGCCAAGAGGAACAAAACCTACACTAAAATCCAACCAAGCATTTCATCAAACACTTGGAAGGTACAAAAGAAAAGCAAAGTAATTTGAGAACAAGAATAGAATCTAACAACAATTATTGCAAGGAATTAACAACAACAATCAAGGAAATCACAATTATCATGAATTACCTCAAATTGCATTATTGAAAGAAAACAAAGGAACAATAATCTATCCAAAACAAAATAGAGAATTACAATTATTAAAGCACATAACTAGAAAGAGGAGGAGGAGAAGATTAGGAATTGATAAAGGAAAAGTGAACCAAAGCATGAATTAAACCTAGATCTAAAAAGAGAGATTAACCTAAACCTAATCCTAATTCTAGAGAGAAGAGAGAGCTTCTCTCTCTAAAACTAACTCTAAACTAATCCTAATTATGCTATATGCTTCCCAAGATGTCTTCCCCTTCAATCCTTGATCCTTTTATTCCTTTCTCCTAGCAATTGGCGCCAAAATAGGTTCAGAAACCCTCTCAAATCGCCAGGCACGTGTTGCATTAATGAAGTCATGTGCGGTCATCGACGCGTGCGCGCACAGTACGCGTGCGCGTCCCTGGTCGATTCTGCAATGTGTGCGCGGGCGCCTTGTGCGCGTGCGCGTGCTTGGCTGACTTTGCTTCTTTGACTTTTTATGCTTCTCTCCACTTGTATGCTTCCTTCCTTGCTTCCTTTGATCCATGCCTAGCCTATTTCAATCCTGGAATTACTAGCAAACATATCAAGGCATCTTATGGAATCAAGGAGAAATTAGAATTCATCAAAATTAGGCTTAAAAAGCATGTTTTTACACTTAAGCATAAATATGGGAGAGATAACAAAACCATGCTAATTCATAGGCTAAATGTGACAAAAGGTTATCAAAATACTCTAAATTCACTACAAGATAAACCCTAAAAATGGGGTTTATCATACACTGACCATGCTGCTCTAAAATATCTCCTCAGAAAGTAGGATTCAAAACCCAGACTTATAAGATGGGTGTTGCTTCTACAAGAGTTTGATATAGAAATAAGAGACAGAAAAAGGACAGAAAACCAAGTAGCTGATCTCCTGTCCTGGATAGAACCAGCAGCAGGAGCGTCTCTCCCTCCTATTGAGATCTCTGAAATCTTTCCAGATGAGCAACTATTTGTCATTTAGGAAGCACTGTGGTTTGCGAACATTGCAAACTATAAAGCGATGAAATTCATACCCAAAGAGTACAGTAGGCAGCAAATAAAAAAATTGGTTTCTGATGCAAAGTACTACTTGTGGGATGAACCATATCTCTTTAAGAGATGTGCAGATAGAATAATCTGTAGATGTGTGCCAAGAGAAGAAGCACAGAAGATCCTATGGCATTGCCATGGATCACAATATGGAGGACATTTCGGAGGTGAGCGAACAGCCACAAAGGTTCTCCAATGTGGCTTCTACTAGCATACTCTCTATAGAGACTCCAGAGAGTTTGTACGTAACTGTGACAATTGCCAGAGGGCTGGTACTCTACCTCATGGTTATGCCATGCCTCAGCAAGGGATCTTAGAGAGTGTGTTGTTTGATGTATGGGGTATTGACTTCATGGGGCCTTTCCCGCCATCATATTCAAATGCCTATATTCTAGTGGCAGTAGACTATGTATCTAAATGGGTAGAGGCAATTACAACACCCACTAATGATACTAAGACAGTGATGAAGTTCCTTCAGAAGCATATCTTCAGCAGGTTCGGTGTCCCTAGGGTACTGATCAGTGATGGAGGCACTCATTTCTGCAATAAACAGCTTGACTCTTCTCTGATCTGATATGGAATTAATTGCAAAGTGGCAACTCCATATCATCCACAGACAAATGGGCAGGCTGAAGTCTCAAATAGAGAACTAAAACGAATCTTGGAATGGACTGTAAATAGCCGTAGAAGGGATTGGACAAGAAGTCTGGATGATGCTCTATGGGCATACAGAACTTCATTCAAAACTCCTATAGGGACCTCTCCATACCAGCTTGTGTGTGGAAAAGCCTATCATCTGCCAGTGGAACTGGAACACAAGGCCTACTGGGCAACCAGGTTCCTAAACCTTGATGCTAAGGTAGCTGGAGAAAAAATATTACTCCAGTTGAATGAGCTAGAGGAGTTCAAACTTAATGCTTTTGAAAATGCTAAAATTTACAAGGAGAAAGCAAAAAGGTGGTATGACAGAAAGCTGTCATCTAGAGTCTTTAAGCAAGGACATAAGGTTTTGCTATTTAACTCTAGGCTAAGATTGTTCCCTGGGAAATTGAAATCCCGGTGGAAGGGACCATATGTGATTACGAGAGTGTTACCATATGGATATGTAGAGCTTCAGGATATTGACTCTGACAAAAAGTTCATTCTTAATGGACAGAGAGTCAAACATTATCTTGAAGGCAATGTTGAGCAAGAGTGCTCAAGACTGAGACTAGATTAATGCTCAGTAAAGTCCAGCTAATGACAATAAAGAAGCGCTTGCTGGGAGGCAACCCAGCGATTAGCAAAAATTAGATATTTTGAGTTTATTTAATTTTGTTATTCATTTGTTAATACATTTTAGTAAATAATTCAGAAAAATGAAGGTTCAGAACATAAAGCAGAGGAATCACAGAGAAAAAGAGCTCACTGGCGTTAAAACGCCAGTAAAGAGGCATTTTGGACGTTAAACGCCAAAATGGCTATCATTCTGGGCGTTTAATGCCAGTAAAGGTATCATTCTGGGCGTTAAACGCCAGAATGGGCAGCATTTTGGGCGTTTAACGCTAGAAACATCAGCATCCTGGGCGTTCAGAAAAACACCCAGTAATAAAGAATTTCTAGCGTTTAACGCCAGGCTGGGCGTTAAACGCCCAAAATGGCCACCAGATGGGCGTTAAACGCCAGAATGGCTATCATTCTGGGCGTTTAACGCCAGAACAGCAAGTGGGAGGGAATTTTGTTTCCAATTCAATTTTTTTCGAATTTTCTTATTTTAATTCATATTTTTCTGCATAAAAATGTTACAAATCGTCATCTTTCAATCTCCATTTCCAAAAATTAATAATCTTATAAATTCTTTTAATTCTTTTTCAATTCCTTTTCAAAACGTTTTTAAAATTCATTTATCTTTCCAATTTCTTTCCAAATCTTTTTCATTCATCCATATTATCTTTTCTTTCTTAGATGCATTAATAAAATTTCAGATTTTACTTCCTCATATCTTTTTCATCTCTTTTAAATTTTAAAATCTAATCTTTTTCTAAATATTCGAAACCCAATCCTTCCTCCCTTTTAAATATACATTCGGCCACCCTCCTTGACCCATTATTTGAATCCTTCTCTCCCTCTATTCTGCTTCTTTCTTTTCTTTTGCTTGAGGACAAGCAAACCTCTAAGTTTGGTGTGATTTTCTGCAATCACTGAGCTAAAACAGACTGAGATCATGGCCTCTAAAGGAAAACAAACCACTTCAAGAGGCAAGAAAGAAGACAATCCAAAACTACCTTGGATACATGATAGGTTTTGCACCAAAGAACATGCAGAACATTACCTCAAAATTGTGTGCAGAAGATCAGTGATCCCGGAAGTTAAGTTCAATCTGAAAGAAGACAAATACCCGGAGATCCAAGAGTAGATTCGAAATAGGGACTGGGAAGTCCTGGCTAATCCTGAGATACATGTTGTGTTCCGGGGGTTACCTGAAACTATTGGTCGATCTCGGTCGGGATCTTCTGTGTTGGTCGGAGCTGATGTGTCCGGCAGGTGTATAGCGGCCGGAGCTGGTGTGTCTGACTCGTGGGACTGAAAATGCTGCTGATCCTTCGTCCCCGGAGGGTGGGGGGTACCTACAAGGGACTCCGATGCTTAAGTTAGCAAGGGTATTAAGCAGGTATTGAGTAGAATCAGAGTATAAGTTATACCTGGGTGCTCCAGTGTATTTATAATGGTGTGGAGTGACCTTTTTGGATAAGATAAGTTAGTTATCTTATCTTATCTTCAAGGGAACCGCCCTTCTCTTGTAGGCTTGGGCTGCCTTAGGATCTGGGGCGTGTTCCTCTATTTGGGCCCTTTGTTTGGGCTTTCTCGTGACTTGGCTGAGCTCTTTGAGAAGAGGTCGGATTGATCTGACCTGAAGAGGTCGGTCGCTTTGTCTGTAGAACATCCCGGGTCGGGTAGCTCGACCCAGGGTATGAACAGTGCCCCTGCTTGAGCTCAGTCTTTTTGTTGAGGTCGAGTTTTTGACTTCGGTCCTTCTATGACGAAGCCGAACTCAAGCATTTTGTCGATTTCTTCCTTATGTAGAGTCTTTTGAATGTAGAACATTTTCCTCTAAAAGCGCACGCTTTTATATCAGCGCTTTGCTTTTGGGAACGTGAGAGGGTTTAATACCTTCATTAATTGGTATTAATTGCGCCATTTTCTCCTGGTTTTATTTTGAATTTTCTTCAAAAAACAGTTTCTCTTCTTCGCTCTTCTTCGTAACTTCTCCCTTTACTCTCTTATTTTCTATTTCTTTCGTAATTTCTTCCCGCAACGTCTGTTCTGTCACTGCTCTTTGTGGAAGAGGGGTGATTTCCAGATTTTCTCCTTCTATCTTTGCAGTTTTCCGCTTCGAAGGGTGGCTTTGTTGCTTCTGCTCTTCAGCTTTCTTTCGATGGTTTCTTCTGTTTCTCCAGGTTCGATTTTTCTTCCTCTGTTTCTTTATATGTCTGTAGAAAGTTTGAATTTTGCTCAGAGAAAGTTTGGATCTTTCTGTTTTTACCGTGCCTGATTGTTGCGTGTTCTGGAATTTCTTCATTTTTGGTGCGAGTCTTTTTGCTTTTCTCATTGCTTGAATCTTTTAGGGCTTTTGCATGTTGTTGCCGCTTCTGGTTGTGCTTTCGATGATGGTTTTTGCTTGATTCTGAAAAAGTTTACGTCTTTGATGATTTTTTGCTTGGTATTTTTGATGTTTGACAATGCTTTTTGCTGATAGACTGTAGAAAGGTGGTGACTTTGTGTTTTTATTTCCTTTGTTTCCTTTGAGACTTAATTTTCTTTCTGATGAGTGTCGGGACGCCTGGACTTTGGTTTGAATCTTGGGGCTTTCCTTTTTGTTCGTCCGTCGGGTTGTTTTGCCCCTCGTCCGAGATGCTATTTTAGTAATCCACTCTTCTTTTCTTATTGTAGGATTTAGTTGGCCTCATGTCTTCTCGCAATAACGTTGTAGAGATGCCTTCCCGGGTTCCTGAGGGCATGGCTGATTGGGTGGACTCAATGGTTATTATGTGTGTCTCTTTGGTTGATTCTGAGTTTTGCGCGCAGCTTAGGCAGTTTCATAGGGTCTGTAGTAATCCTGGTGATGAGAAGAACTATAAACTTGTCCCCCCTCCTCTGAAGAGAGAGTCTGCTTCTCTACTCGGGTTGTTGACGATCGCCTTTTCTTCTATGTTTATGACTTTTTCTTTGGTCAGCTGGGTATCACCCTTCCTTTTACTAAATTTGAGGCCGACCTGTTATGGTCCTGCAATGTCGCCCCCTCTCAACTTCACCCTAATTCCTGGTGTTTCATAAAGATTTTTCAATTGTTGTGCAATGGTTTTGGTATCCCTGCTTCCCAATCTCTCTTTTTCTATCTGTTTGTCTTGACTAAGCCCGGAGTGGTTAAAAAGAAGGCAGCTTGGGTCTCCTTTCGCTCTACCCAGGGAAAGAAGGTCTTTTCCATGTTTGACGAGTCATTCCGTGATTTTAAAAACTATTTTTTCAAGGTCCGAGCTGTTGAAGGAGCTCGGCCCTTCTTTCTGGATGAAAATGACGAGCCTGCTTTTCCCTTGGAATGGCAAAAGGATGTGAGGGTGTCTCGATATACGTGAGAAATGTTGGATGAGGCTGAGCGAGCCTTTGTGACTGTCTTGGAAGAACACTGGGGTCAACCTCCCCATCTCGACACAAAGAAATTTCTAGCCAATCCCTCTCTTCTTCAAACTGAGCTGGGTATTTTGTGTTTCCTTTTTATCTATTTATATTGCTTGTGACTGTCTTTTCCGACTTGTGGCTTAATTTCTGTTTTATTTGCAGAGGCAATGAAGAATAATGAATCCATGAAAGCTTTTAAAAGAGCGCAGAGGGCGACTGCTGCTAGAAAGATCTCAGCCAAGGTGGCTGGAGAAGGATCCTCCCAAGTGCGCGTGAGGCTGTCTGTGCCGAGTTCCCCTGGGGTGAAGAAGGTGATCCCTACTCTCCGAGTTCGTCTGGTGGATCCTACTTCTGCTGCTCCTTCTGTTGCTCCTCCCAATTAAAAACAAAAAACAGCTGAGCCTTTCGACTTCGATGCTCCCGATTTTAATGCCATTGAATTTGTGGATCAGCAAATCAGTCCCTATGGTGCCCTCTCCATGGACGATGTGTCCATCCTCCATCATTTGGAATTTATGGCCCAAAATAACGTAAAGATGGCGCATATGGCGGCTGCTATATACCAAACTGCTCAGAATCTTCCTCTCCACGCCACCAAAGCATTTATGGAGGAGGCAAAACAGGAGTTTGACCGGATGAGGGAGCTGAAGGAGGAACTTGAAGTAAAAGTGACCAAGTTGGAGAAGGATCTAGAGAACGAGAAGGCGAGTTCCCTTTCACTGGAAGCTTCTTTGAGGTTGGCCGAGGACACAACCATGATGCATAAGGAAAGTTACGTCACGTCTTATCAGGAGGTGATGCGCCTGAGGGGGGAGTTGAACAATGTCTGAGAAGATTATTCTGAGCTCCAAGGTCATCTCGTTGGTAGCGTGACTGCTGCTTACGAGAACTTGAAGGAGCAAGTTCGGGTCATTGCTCCCGAGGCCGATCTCACCCCTTTCAGCCTAGACAACGTTGTCAGGGATGGCAAGATTGTCCCTGATGACGATGGTGATGATGATGCTGATCCTCCCCTTGTGTCCTCTGCCAAAGTGTCGACCTCTTCTGCTCCTCCGGTTGCACCTGATTTAGATTGCCAGGTTCTGAACCGGGAGGATGGAACTATAGATGCTGTGCCTATTCAGACTCGTCCTCCTTCTCCTTGTCCTGATGATGCCAAGAAGGCTCCTGATGCTTGTTGATCTCTTTCTGGATATTTATGTAGTTGGCCCGGCTTGTGGGCTTTTAAAACTTTTTTGTTTATTTGCTAACATTTTCTAGTTGTTTTCTTTAGCAACTTTTACTTTGAAAAACAAAGAGTAGCTCGCTATCCTTTTAAGGTTAGGTTCTGATGGCCTCCGAGGCTTTATAACTTGTTATCTCTTCTGTTTTCTGAGAATGTTGGAACCTATCAGCTCGACCTCTCTGGATTGCTTTGTACGTATTGTTTATAGCTTGGATCCTTTGAAGTTGTGTCTGTGTGGGTCCGACTTGTCTTGGTTTTCTCGCTTTTGTACGTATTTTTGGCACTTCGTAACCGATTCCTTTGTGTTGGTCCCCTTCTAAGTAATTTCTGTAATCCCCTTTTTTGGACCGTTATCAGGTTTCTTTCGGGGATTACTTTTATAACTTTGTTTTGTAGGAAACGGACTTTGTTAGGTCGATCTCTTTCTAAGTTATTTTTGTAATCCTCTTTCTTGGACCTTTGTCAAGTCTCTTTCAGGGATTACTTTTATAACTTTGTTTTGTAGGAAACTGACTTCGTTAGGTCGATCTCTTTCTAAGTTATTTTTGTAATCCTCTTTCTTGGACCTTTGTCAGGTCTCTTTCAGGGATTACTTTCTTAACTATGTTTTGTAGGAAACCGACTTCGTTAGGTCGATCTCTTTCTAAGTTATTTTTGTAATCCTCTTTCTTGGACCTTTGTCAGGTCTTTTTCAGGGATTAATTTTATAACTTTGTTTTGTAGGAAACCGACTTCGTTAGGTCGATCTCTTTCTAAGTTATTTTTGTAATCCTCTTTCTTGGACCTTTGTCAGGTCTCTTTCAGCGATTACTTTTTAATGAGCGGATAATTTATACGCTTTTTGGCATTGTTTTTAGTATGTTTTAGTTAGTTTTTATTATATTTTTATTAGTTTTTATTTAAAATTCACCTTTCTAGACTTTACTATGAGTTTGTGTGTTTTTCTGTGATTTCAGGTATTTTTTGGCTGAAATTGAGGGACCTGAGCAAAAATCTGATTCAGAGGCTGAAAAGGACTGCAGATGTTGTTGGATTCTATCTCCCTACACTCGAAGTGGATTTTCTGGAGCTATAGAAACCCAATTGGAGCGCTCTCAATTGAGTTGGAAAGTAGACATCCTGGGCTTTCCAGAAATGTATAATAGTCCATACTTTGCCCGAGATTTGATGGCCCAAACAGGCGTTCCAAGTCAGCTCAAGAATTCTAGCGTAAAACACCGGAACTGGCACAAGAATGGGAGTTAAAAGCCCAAACTGGCACAAAAGCTGGCGTTTAACTCCAAGAAAAGTCTCTACATGAAAATGCTTTACTGCTCAACCCAAACACACACCAAGTGGGCCCGGAAGTGTATTTTTACGTCATTTACTCATTTCTGTAAACCCTAGGCTACTAGTTCTCTATAAATAAGACCTTTTACTATTGTATTTTCATCTTGGCTCTTCTGGTTCCATCTCTGGGGCCGAAGCCAATGATCACTATCATCACTTATGTATTTTCAACGGTGGAGTTTCTACACACCATAGATTAAGGTGTGGAGCTCTGCTGTACCTCGAGTATTAATGCAATTACTATTGTTCTTCTATTCAATTCAGCTTATTCTTGTTCTAAGATATCAATTGTTCCTCAACTTGATGAATGTGATGATCCGTGACACTCATCATCATTCTCACCTATGAACGTGTGCCTAACAACCACCTCCGTTCTACCTTAGATTGAGTGGATATCTCTTGGATTCCTTAATTAGAATCTTCGTGGTATAAGCTAGAATTGATGGCGGCATTCTTGAGAATCCGGAAGGTCTAAACCTTGTCTATGGTATTCTGAGTAGGATTCAAGGATTGAATGACTGTGACGAGCTTCAAACTCGCGATTGTGGCGCATTAGTGACAGACACAAAAGAATCATTGGATTCTATTCTGACATGATCGAGAACCGACAGCTGAATAGCCGTGCTGTGACAGAGCGCGTTGAACATTTTCACTGAGAGGACGGGACTGTAGCCATTGACAATGGTGATGCCCAACATACAGCTTGCCATGGAAAGGAGTAAGAAGGATTGGATGAAGACAGTAGGAAAGCAGAGAGACGGAAGGGACAAAGCATCTCCATTCGCTTATCTGAAATTCTCACCAGTGAATCACATAAGTATCTCTATCTTTATTTTATGCTTTATTCATAAATCATCTATAACCATTTGAATCTGCCTGACTGAGATTTACAAGATGACCATAGCTTACTTCATACCAACAATCTCCGTGGGATCGACCCTTACTCGCGTAAGGTTTATTATTTGGACGACCCAGTGCACTTGCTGGTTAGTTGTGCGAAGTTGTGATAAAGAGTTGAGATTGCAATTGAGCGTACCATGTTGATGGCGCCATTGATGATCACAATTTCGTGCACCAATTTTTTGGCGCCGTTGCCGGGAATTGTTCGAGTTTGGACAACTGATGGTTCATCTTGTTGCTTAGATTAGGTATTTTTTTTCAGAATTTTTAAGAATGAATTCTAGAGTTTCAAGGTGATGTTCTTATCATCACCAAAGCTGATTGATTTTCATCAATTTAGCTCTTGAATGTAATGTCCTGCTAAAGCTTGGCTAGCCATGTCTAATCTTTTTAGACTAAAGCTTTAGACTAACATTGCATGATTCCTGGAATTCTTATTAAAAATTTTAAATCTCTTTATTTTCTTTTCAATATAATTTTTGAAAAAATCCAAAAAAATTACAAAGTCATAAGAATAAAAAATATTTTATGTTTCTTGTTTGAGTCTAGTGTCTCATTTTAAGTTTGGTGTCAATTGCATGTTTCTGTTCTTCTTGCATTTTTCGAATTCATTCATGTGTCTTCATTAATCTTCAAGTTGGTCTTGATGATTTAATTGCTCTGATCTTTAAATTCTCTTGTTTTGTGTGTTTCTCATATGCATTCTCAATTTGTTAGTGTCAGTAGTATACAAACTTCTAAGTTTTGTGTCTTGCATGCATTGTTTATTTGATTTTAGTTGCATTTTGATTATTCCTCATCATTAAAAATTCAAAAAAATTTTAATTTATGTCTTTTCAAGTTAATAATACAGAGAATTGAAGATTCAGAACACACAGCAGAGGAATTACACAGAAAAAGCTGGGCGTTCAAAATGCCCAGTGAGGAAGGAAAACTGGCGTTTAAATGCTAGCCAGGATACCTGGCTGGGCGTTTAACCCCAAAAGGGTAGTATTTTGGGCGTTAAACGCCAGAATGTACACCATTCTGGGCGTTTAACGCCAGGATGGCACAAGGGGGAAGATTTTGTTTTTAATGCAAATTTTTTTCAAATTTTCAAAATTTTTCAAAATCAAATCTTTTTCAAATCATATCTTTTCAATCATATATTTTCAAAATCAATTTCTTTCCATTTTTCAAAAATACTTGCTAACAATTAATGATTTGATTCAACATTTCAAGTATGTTGCCTTTTCTGTTGAGAAAGGTTTAATGTTTGAATCATATCTTTTCTTGTCAGCCAAGTCATTAATTTTAAAGAAATCAAATCTTTTTAAATTGTTTTTCAATCATATCTTTTCAATCATATCTTATTAATCACATCTTTTTCAAAATAGTTTTCAATCATATCTTTTTGATTTCTAATTTCAAAGTCTTTTTCAAAAATCACTTTATTTCTTTCTCAATCATATTTTTCGAAAATCATTCTTCAATTTTTCAAAATGTTTT
>NC_029778.3:46357314-46358190 GCF_000817695.3 Arachis duranensis
AAAATTTCTTTTAATTATTTTAAAATCTTTTACTTCAATTTCAAAAATTCTTCCCCTCTTCTCACATCCTTCTATTTATGGACTAACACTCCTCCTCAATGCACAATTCGAACTCTATCTTTCTAAGTTTGAATTCCTCTACCTCTTCCTTCTATTTTTCTTTTCCTCTGACACCTCAAGGAATCTCTATATTGTGACATAGAGGACTCCATACTTTCTTGTTCTCTTCTCTTTCATATGAGCAGGAATAAAGACAAAAGCATTCTTGTTGAGGCTAACCCTGAACCTGAAAGGACCTTGAAGCGAAAGCTAAGAGAAGCTAAAGCACTACTCTCTGTAGAGGACCTAACAGAAATCTTCAAACAAGAAGAAGACATGGCAGCCGAAAACAACAACAATGCCAACAATGCAAGGAAGGTGCTGGGTGAATTTACTGCACCTACTCCCGATTTCTATGGGAGAAGCATCTCTACCCCTGCCATTGGAGCAAACAACTTTGAGCTTAAGCCTCAATTAGTTTCTCTAATGCAACAGAATTACAAGTTCCATGGACTTCCATTAGAAGATCCTCATCAGTTTTTAGCTGAGTTCTTGCAAATCTGTGATACTGTCAAGACCAATGGGGTTGACCCTGAGGTCTACAGACTTATGCTATTCCCTTTTGCTGTAAGAGACAGAGCTAGGATATGGTTGGACTCACAACCTAAAGAAAGCCTGAACTCTTGGGAAAAGCTAGTCAATGCCTTCTTGGCAAAGTTCTTTCCACCTAAAAAATTGAGTAAGCTTAGAGTAGAAGTCCAAACCTTCAGACAAAAGGAAGGTGAATCCCTCTATGAAGCTTGGGAAAGATACAAACAATTGATCAGAAAGTGTCCG
>NC_029778.3:46358319-46359358 GCF_000817695.3 Arachis duranensis
CTGGAGGATCTCTTCATCTGAAGAAGACGCCTGCAGAAGCTCAAGAACTCATTGAAATGGTTGCAAATAACCAATTCATGTACACTTCTGAAAGGAATCCTGTGAACAATGGGACGAATCAGAAGAAAGGAGTCCTTGAGATTGATACTCTGAATGCCATACTGGCTCAGAACAAAATATTAACTCAGCAAGTCAATATGATTTCTCAAAGTCTATCTGGAATGTAAACTGCACCAGGCAGTACTAAGGACGCTTCATCTGAAGAAGAAGCTTATGATCCTGAGAACCCTTTAATGGAAGAGGTGAATTACATGGGAGAACCCTATGGAAACACCTATAATCCTTCATGGAGAAATCACCCAAATCTCTCATGGAAGGATCAATAAAGACCTCAACAAGGTTTCAACAAAAATAATGGTGGAAGAAACAGGTTTAGCAATGGCAAGCCTTTTCCATCATCTTCTCAGCAACAGACAGAGAATTCTAAGCAGAGCCACTCTGACTTAGCAGCCATGGTCTCTGATATGATCAAAACTACTCAAAGTTTCATGACTGAAACAAGGTCCTCCATCAAAAACTTGGAGGCACAAGTGGGTCAGTTGAGTAAGAAAGTTACTGAACTCCCTCCTAGCACTCTCCCAAGCAATACAGAAGAGAATCCAAAAGGAGAGTGTAAGGCCATCAACATGGCCGAATTTGGAGAGGAGACAGAGGCAGTGAGTGCCACTGAGGAAGACCTCAATGGACGTCCTCTGGCCTCCAATGAGTTCCCTAATGAGGAATCATGGGAATCTGAGGCTCACACTGAGACCATAGAGATTCCATTGGATTTACTTCTGCCATTCATTAGCTCTAATGAGTATTCTTCCTCTGAAGAGGACGAAAATGTCACTGAAGAGCAAGTTGTCAAGTACCTTGGAGCAATCATGAAGCTAAATGACAAGTTATTTGGTAATGAGACTTGGGAGGATGAACCCCCTTTGCTCACCAAAGAACTGGATGACTTGACTAGGCAGAGATTACCTCAAAAGAGACAGGA
>NC_029778.3:46359641-46362032 GCF_000817695.3 Arachis duranensis
CCACAACCAACTTCTAAGTTTGGTGTTGAACACCCACATTCAAACTCTAAGTTTGGTGTTGGGAGGTTCCAACATTGCTCTAAACATCTGTGAGGCTCCATGAGAGCCCACTGTCAAGCTACTGACGTTAAAGAAGCGCTTGTTGGGAGGCAACCCAATGTTATATTTATCTATTTTCCTTTGTTATTTTATATTTTCTATAGGTTGATGATCATGGGAAGTCACAAAATCAATTGAAAAAGCAAAAACAGAATGAAAAATAGAAAGAAAAATAGCACACCCTGGAGGAAAACTTGCTGGTGTTTAAAACGCCAGTGAAGACAGCAAATGGGCGTTTAACGCCCAGTCTGGCACCATTCTGGGCGTTTAACGCCAGAAAGGGACACCAGACTGGCGTTAAATGCCAGGAAGGGGCAAGAAGCTGGCGTTAAATGCCAAAAATGGGCACCAGCCCGGCGTTTAACGCCAGAATTGGCAGAAGGAGCATTTTGCTCGCCACTTGGTGTAGGGATGAATTTTCCTTGACACCTCAGGATCTGTGGACCCCACAGGATCCCCACCTACCCCACCATTCTCTCTCTTCTTCACCCATTCACCAATCACCTCAACACCTCTTCCCCAAAAACCCCTCACCTATCAAATCCCACTATTCTCTTCACCACTCACATCCATCCTTCATAGAACCCTACCTACCTCACCATTCAAATTCAAACCACTTTTCCTCCAAAACCCACCCATAATGACCGAACCATACACCCCCTCTCCACTCCTATATAAACCCTTCTTTACTCCTTCATTTTCACACAACCTACACACTACTTCTCCCCTTTGGCCGAAACACAAAAGCCACCTCCATCTCCTCTATTTCTTCTTCTTCTACTCTCTTCTTTCTTCTTTTGCTCGAGGACGAGCAAACCTTCTAAGTTTGGTATGGTAAAAGCATTGCTTTTTATTTTTTCATAACCATTTATAGCACCTAAGGCCGGAGAAACCTCTAGAAAGAGGAAAAGAAAGGCAAAAGCTTCCTCCTCCGAGTCATGGGAGATGGAGAGATTCATCTCAAGGGTGCGTCAAGACCACTTCTATGAAGTTGTGGCCATGAAGAAGGTGATCCCCGAGGTCCCTTTCAAACTCAAAAAGAGTGAATATCCGGAGATCCGACATGAGATCCAAAGAAGAAGTTGGGAAGTTCTTACCAACCCCATTCAACAAGTCGGGATCTTAATGGTTCAAGAGTTCTATGCTAATGCATGAATCGCCAAGAACCATGATCAAAGTGTGAACCCGAACCCAAAGAATTGGCTCACAATGGTTTGGGGGAAATGCTTAGATTTTAGTCTGGAAAATGTAAGGTTGGCATTCAACTTGCCCAAGATGCAAGGAGATGAACACCCTTACACTAGAAGGGTCAACTTTGATCAAAGGTTGGACCAAGTCCTCATAGACATTGGTGAAGAGGGCGCTCAATGGAAGATAGATTCAAGAGGGAAGCCGGTTCAACTGAGAAGGCATGACCTCAAGCCCGTGGCTAGGGGATGGCTGGAGTTTATCCAACGCTTAATCATTCCCACTAGCAACCGGTCCAAAGTTACTATAGACCGGGCTATCATGATTCATAGCATCATGATTGGAGAGGAAGTAGAAGTTCATGAGGTTATATCCCAAGAACTTTATAAGGTGGGAGACAAGTCCTCTACCTTGGCAAGGTTAGCCTTCCCTCATCTTATTTGTCACCTCTGCTATTCAGTCAAAATTGACATAGAGGGAGACACTCTCATTGATGAAGACAAGCCCATCACTACGAAGAGGATGGAGCAAACAAGAGATCCCACTCATGGACATGAGGAGATTCCTCATCATGAAATCCTTGAGATGCCTCAAGGGATGCACTTTCCTCCACAAAACTATTGGGAGCAAATCAACACCTCCCTAGGAGAACTGAGTTCCAACATGGGACAACTAAGGGTGGAACACCAAGAACATTCCATTCTCTTCCATGAAATTAGAGAAGATCAAAGAATCATGAGAGAGGAGCAACAAAGGCAAGGAAGAGACATTGAGGAGCTCAAGCACTCCATAAGAGCTTCAAGAGGAAGAACAAGCCGCTATTACTAAGGTGGACCCGTTCTTTAACTTCCTTGTTCTTTAATTTCCTATTTTTCGAATTTTTATGCTTATGTTTATCTATGTTTGTGTCTTGTGATCATTAGTGTCTTAGTGTCTATGCCTTAAAGTTATGAATGTCCTATAAATCCATCACCTTTCTTAAATGAAAAATGTTCTTAATTAAAAAAGAGAATAACTGCATGAATTTCAAATTTTATAACAGATTAATTATTTTGATGTGGTGGCAATACTTTGACTTCTGAATGTATGCTTGAACAGTGCATA
>NC_029778.3:46362332-46402276 GCF_000817695.3 Arachis duranensis
TTTATCTTATTTGATTTTCAGTTGCTTGGGGACAAGCAACAATTTAAGTTTGGTGTTGTGATGAGCGGATAATTTATATGCCTTTTAGCATTGTTTTTAGTATATTTTAGTTTGTTTTTATTATATTTTTATTAGTTTTTATTTAAAATTCACTTTTCTGGAATTTACTATGAGTTTGTGTGTTTTTCTGTGATTTCAGGTATTTTCTGTCTGAAATTGAGGGACCTGAGCAAAAATCTGATTCAGAGGCTGAAAAAGACTGCAGATGCTATTGGATTCTAACCTCCCTGTACTCGAAGTGGATTTTCTGGAACTACAGAAATCAAACTGGCGAGTTCTCAATTGCGTTGAAAAGTAGACATCCTGGGCTTTCTAGCAATATATAATAGTCCATACTTTGCTTGAGATTTGATGGCCCAAACAGGCATTCCAAGTCAGCTCAAGAATTCTGGCGTAAAACGCCGGAACTGGCACAAGCATGGGAGTTAAACGCCCAAACTGGCACAAAAGCTGGCGTTTAACTCCAAGAAAAGTCTCCACACGAAAATGCTTCACTGCTCAGCCCAAACACACACCAAGTGGGCCCGGAAGTGTATTTTTACGTCATTTACTCATTTCTGTAAACCCTAGGCTACTAGTTCTCTATAAATAAGACCTTTTGCTATTGTATTTTCATCTTAGCTCTTCTGGTTCCCTCTCTGGGGCCGAAGCCAATGATCACTATCATCACTTATGTATTTTCAACGGTGGAGTTTCTACACACCATAGATTAAGGTGTGGAGCTCTGCTGTACCTCGAGTATTAATGCAATTACTATTGTTCTTCTATTCAATTCAGCTTATTCTTGTTCTAAGATATAACTTGTTCCTCAACTTGATGAATGTGATGATCCATGACACTCATCATCATTTTCACCAATGAACGTGTGCCTGACAACCACCTCTGTTCTACCTTAGATTGAGTGGATATCTCTTGGAATCCTTAATCAGAATCTTCGTGGTATAAGCTAGAATTGATGGCGGCATTCTTGAGAATCCGGAAGGTCTAAACCTTGTCCGTGGTATTCTGAGTAGGATTCAAGGATTTAATGACTGTGACGAGCTTCAAACTCGCGATTGTGGGGCGTTAGTGATAGACGCAAAAGAATCATTGGATTCTATTCCGACATGATCGAGAACCGACAACTGAATAGCTGTGCTGTGACAGAGCGCGTTGAATATTTTCACTGAGAGGACGGGACTGTAGCCATTGACAACGGTGATGCCCAACATATAGCTTGCCATGGAAAGGAGTAAGAAGGATTGGATGAAGAGAGTAGGAAAGCAGAGAGACGGAAGGGACAAAGCATCTCCATTCGCTTATCTGAAATTCTCACCAATGAATCACATAAGTATCTCTATCTTTATTTTATGCTTTATTCATAAATCATCTATAACCATTTGAATCTGCCTGACTGAGATTTACAAGATGACCATAGCTTGCTTCATACCAACAATCTCCGTGGGATCGACCCTTACTCGCGTAAGGTTTATTACTTGGACGACCCAGTGCACTTGCTGGTTAGTTGTGCGAAGTTGTGATAAAGAGTTGAGATTGCAATTGAGCGTACCATGTTGATGGCGCCATTGATGATCACAATTTCGTGCACCACTTTTATAACTTTGTTTTGTAGGAAACCGACTTCATTAGGTCGATCTCTTTCTAAGTTATTTTTGTAATCCTTTTTCTTGGACCTTTGTCAGGTCTCTTTCAGGGATTACTTTTATAACTTTGTTTTGTAGGAAACCGACTTCGTTAGGTCGATTTCTTCTTAAGTTAAAGTAATCCTCTTTAATAGGATTGGCCAGACCTCTTTCTAGGGTTTACTTATAACTTGGGTTGACTTGGTCCGACTTCTGAACGTCGGCCAGTTTTTTTAAGTTATTATTTTAGCTATCCGTAAGACCTCGTCAGGTTCTTTTTTTGGATTGCTTTCGATAACTTCTTACATTATTATGTGTTCATCTTTGCCGATTTGTAGAAAGTGGTTGGCATCTTTAGATCGTCTTTTGGGTGAATCGCATTTTCACCTTTATCGGACGGTTATCTTTGTCGTGATTGTGCAGTGAAATTGCTTTTCACTTTCTGCCGATCTGTTGCTTTATAATCGAACAATGAATACTTCAGATTAATGCGTCTTGAAATCTTGTAGAATATCTAAATAAATTTTATTCAAAGAAAAGTGCAAATATATAAATGTGGAAATTTTTTTTCATCCTTTTAAGTCGGATAATGTCTAGGTCTCAATCTGGTGCCTCATTAAAAAACCTTTTCAGGAAAAAGAGTGCATCCAATAATTAGATCCTTTACCTTTTCTAGCTGTAGTACCTTCTTAGGTTGCAGGCGTGCCATGATCTGGGAAGCTCTCATCCATCGAGTTCGGACAGTCTGTAGTAGCCCTTCCCAAGTACCTTTATAACTCGGTAGGGTCCTTTCTAGTTTGCTATCAGCTTTTCTTCTCCTGGTCGAGTTTTTCCAATATCATTTCGGATTAGCATAAGATCGTTCTCTACAAAACTTCTCGGTACTACCCTTTGATTATATCTGGAAGCCATTTGACGCTTTAGAACTTCCTCTCTGATCCGAGCTCTTTCTTGGATTTCAGGTAGTAGGTCGAGCTCTTCCCTCTGAAGTTGGGAGTTTGCTCCCTCATTGTAATGAACTACTCTAGGCGATCTTTCCTCAATCTCTACTGGAATCATTGCCTCTATTCCGTATGCTAACCGGAAGGGGGATTCCTTTGTGGTGGAATGTGGCATCGTTCGATATGCCCATAGGACCTGTGGAAGCTCTTCTGCCCAGGCTCCCTTTGCATTTTGTAATCTCCGTTTTAACCCAGCCAATATGACTTTGTTAGCGGCTTTGGCTTGTCCATTGGCCTGTGGATGTTCGACGGAGGTGTACTGGTGCTTTATATTCAAGTCGGCTACTAGTTTTCTGAAGCCTGCATCTGTGAATTGAGTGCCATTGTCTGTGGTTATTGAATACGGGACTCTGAACCTTGTGACAATATTTCTATATAGGAATTTCCGGCTTCTTTGGGCGGTAGCGTTGGCTAGGGGTTCTGCCTCGATCCACTTTGTAAAGTAATCTACCCCTACTATGAGAAATTTAACTTGTCCTGACCCCTGGGGAAAGGGGCCGAGAAGATCGAGTCCCCATTTTGAAAACGGCCAAGGCGAAGTTACGCTGATGAGCTCTTCTAGCGGGGCGATGTGAAACTTGGCATGTTTCTGACATGGTGGACATGTCTTTACAAATTCTGTGGCATCTTTCTGTAATGTTGGCCAATAGAACCCTGCCCGGAGTACTTTTTTGGCGAGGGCCCATGCTCCAAGATGATTGCCACAAATGCCGCCGTGTACTTCTTCTAACACTTTCTTTGTGTGGGAGGTCGGTACGCATTTTAATAATGGTACTGAGATCCCTCTTTTGTACAGGATGTTGTTTATGATGGTGTAGTATTGTGCCTCCTTTTTTAGCCTCTTTGCCTCCTTTTTTTTCTATGGGGAGTGTTCCTATTTTGAGGTAGTTGATTATGGGGGTCATCCATCCTTGGTCCTGGTTTACTATGGCTAGGACTTCTTCTTCTTCTTCTTCTTCTTCTTCTTCTGTTGTTGACAGCTTGACTGCCTATTGTAGAATTCTGCCTGCTAAATCTATTTTCTGCAATATTCCTTTTAGGGGCTGGTTAGTTCGAACCTTAATGGTGTGAGCCTGGAAGTAAGGGCGAAGTCATCAGGATGTTAAAATGAGAGTATAGGCGAATTTTTCTATTTTCTGGTAGTTCAGCTCGGATCCCTATAGTGCTTTGCTGATGAAGTAGACGGGTTGTTGTCCACTTTCGTCTTCTCTGACTAGTGTTGAGGCTATTGCCCGGCTTCCTACTGCGAGATATAATATGAGTGGTTCTCCTTCTCGTGGTCGAGATAGGATAGGTGGCCGTCCTAAGAACTTCTTAAAGTCTTGGAAGGCTTGCTCACATTCTGTTGTCCATTCGAATTGTTTTCCCATTATTAAAGTAGCATAGAAGGGAAGAGATCTTATCGCAGCTCCTG
The DNA here is from genome assembly GCF_000817695.3 of Arachis duranensis. Taxonomy (NCBI): domain Eukaryota; kingdom Viridiplantae; phylum Streptophyta; class Magnoliopsida; order Fabales; family Fabaceae; genus Arachis; species Arachis duranensis. The sequence goes on from NC_029778.3 coordinate 46,366,430, forward strand.
CTAGGAATCGAGATAGGGCGGCCAATCTCCTATTGAGTTGCTGTACTTCTTTGACACAGGTTGGGCTCTTCATGTTGAGTATGGCCTGACTTTTGTCTAGATTTGCTTCAATTCCTCTTTGTGTGAGCATGAAACCTAAGAATTTGCCCGCTTCTACTGCAAAGGTGCATTTGGCGGGATTGAGTCGCATGTCATGCTTTCTTATGGTGTCGAACACTTGGGCCAGGTCGGACAATAATGTCTCTTCACTTTGTGTTTTTATTAGCATGTCATCCACGTAGACTTCCATGACCTTTCCGATGTGATCCGAGAAGACTTTATTCATTAGCCTTTGATAAGTAGCTCATGCATTCTTGAGACCGAAAGGCATCACAATGTAGCAGTAGTTTGCTTTCGGTGTTAAGAACGAGGTCTTTTCTTGATCTGGTGAGTACATGGGGATTTGGTTGTACCCCGAGTAAGCGTCCATAAACAAGAGATATCTATATCCGGAGGAAGCATCTACCAGGGCGTCAATACTTGGGAGTGGGTATGGATCTTTTGGACAAGCTTTGTTGAGATTGGTGTAATCGGTGCACATTCGCCACTTCCCTTTTGATTTTTTCACCAAGACGATGTTGGCTAGCCATAGTGGGTATTTGACTTCTCTTATGAATCCTGCTTCCAGTACTGCCTGTACTTGTTCTTCCACAGCCTGGGATCATTCTGGCCCAAGTTTTCTTCGTCTCTGCTGTACCGGCCGAGATCCTGGGTAGACCACCAACTTATGACTCATTAGCTTAGGGTCTATTCCTGGCATGTCTGCGGCTTTCCACGCAAAGAGATTAACATTATCTCGTAAGAATTGTATTATAATTCCTTTGAATCTTCTCTTAAGATTGTGCCGATATTGGTTGTTTTTTCCGATGTATCCCCGATTTGGATCTTCTCTATCGCGCCTTCTGGTTGTGGACGAAGCTCTTCTCGTCGTTGGACTTCCGCCCAGCTCAATTGTGTGGAACCCTTCTCCCCCGCCCTTAGGTTTAGGCTTTCGTTATAATAGCGACGTGCCATCTTTTGATCTGCTTTTATCGTGGCTATTTCTTTCGTAGTGGGGAATTTCATACATAGATGTGGGGTCGAGACTATTGCGCCAAGTTGGTTGAGTGTTGTCTGACCTATCAGAGCATTGTAAGCTGAACTTACATCGACCACGATGTAGTCTATTCTGAGGGTTCTGGATTGGTTCCCTTTTCTAAAGGTTGTATGTAGTGGTATGTATCCCAGTGGTTGAACCGGGGTATCTCCTAGTCCGAATAGACTGTTTGGGTATGCCTTAAGCTCTTTTTCTTCTAAGCCGAGTTTATCGAAGGCTGTTTTGAATAAGATGTCGGCGGAACTCCCTTGGTCTATTAAGGTGTGGTGTAGATTGGCGTTTGCCAATATGATGGTGATGACCATGGGATCGTCGTGTCCTGAGATAATGCCAGAGGCGTCCTCTTTAATGAATGTTATTGCCGGGATGTTGAGTGCTTCCTTCTTTCCCTCAACATGATATACTTCTTTGAGATATCTTTTGCAAGATGATTTGGAGATCCCCCTCCTGCGAATCCGTCATGTATCATGTGGACATGTCTCTCTAGTGTCCGAGGTGATCGTTCAGTTCGTTCGGTATCTTCATCCCTTCGTCTCTTTCTTTGATCATCATCTCGGGTGGCCAGAAATCGATCTAATTTTCCTTCTCTCACCAAATTTTCTATGATATTTTTTAAGTCGAAGCATTTGTTTGTGGAGTGTCCACGGACTCGATGGTATTCACAATATTCCTTCCAGTTTCCTCCTCCCTTTTTGCCTTTGAGTGGCTGTGCTGGGGGGATTTTTTCTGTATGGCAGACTTCTTTGTATATCTCAACCAGGGATGCCCTGAGAGGAGTGTAATTATGGTATTTTTTTATTTTCTCCCCTTGTCGATCTTCTTTTCTCTTGGGTTCCTTGTCTTTGTCTCGGTAGGAGGTCCCTGATTTTGAGGTCTCTCCTAACCGAGCGTTCTCTTCCATGTTGATATATTTTTCTGCTCGTTCCTGTACTTCGTCTAAGGAGGTCGGGTACTTTTTTGATATAGACTAGCTAAAAGGTCCCTCTCGTAGGCCGTTGATGAGTCCCATGATGGCGGCTTCTGTTGGTAAACTTTGTATGTCCATGCACGTTTTGTTGAATCTTTCCATGTAGTTGCGGAGGCTCTCCCAATCTCCTTGTTTGATCCCTAGTAAGCTGGGGGCGTGCTTGGCCTTATCTTTCTGAATGGAGAATCTGGCTAGGAATTTTTTAGCTAGGTCATCAAAGCTTGAGATGGACTTTGGGGGTAGGTTGTCGAACCATCGGATTGCTGTCTTTGTGAGAGTTGTTGGAAAGGCTTTACAGTGAACAACATCTGGGGCGTCGGTAAGGTACATTCTGCTTCTGAAGTTGCTGAGGTGGTGGTTGGGGTCCGTGGTAACATCATACAGAGTCATATCTGGGAGTTTGAAGTCTTTTAGAATTTTGGTTTTCATGATTTCCCTGGTGAACGGGTCTTGCTCTTTGCATGAATTTTCTTCAGGATTGGCCCGAGGGGCTTTTAATTTAAGATCGGCTTCCAATTGCTGTAGTTTTTCTTCCAATTCTCGACGTCACCGCACCTCTCTTTATAGATCTTTTCCGATTTCTCGTTGTTGTTGGGTTTATTTTTCAAGTTGTTTTAGGCAATTTAGGAGCGCTTCTATTGCCCCAGAATTTGGTGAGTCTTCGTCCTTGTTGGTTTCTAGGGTATCTTGTAGCGTGACATCCACGTTCTTGTGCGGTGTTCTATCTTCCAGACCTGAATCGTGGTCGTTGTCATGGTTGTCCGCCATGGTGATGGGATGACTTCCAGGTTCCTCGGCAACGGCGCCAATGTTCCAGGGGTTACCTGAAACTGTAGGTCGATCTCGGTCGAGATCTTCTGTGTTGGTTGGAGCTGACATGTCCGGCAGGTGTATAGCGGCCGGAGCTGGTGTGTCTGACTCGTGGGACTAAAAGTGCTGCTGATCCTTTGTCCCCGGAGGGTGGGGGGTACCTACAAGGGACTCCAATACTTAAGTTAGCAAGGGTATTAAGCAGGTATTGAGTAGAATCAGAGTACGAGTTATACCTGGGTGCTCCAGTGTATTTATAATGGTGTGGAGTGACCTTTTTGGATAAGATAAGTTAATTATCTTATCTTATCTTCAAGGGAACAGCCCTTCTCTTATAGGCTTGGGCTGCCTAAGGATCTGGGGTGTGTTCCTCTATTTGGGCCCTTTGTTTGGGCTTTCTCGTGACTTGGCCGAGCTCTTTGAGAAGAGGTCGGATTGATCTGACCTGAAGATGTCAGTCGCTTTGTCTGTAGAACATCCCGGGTCGGGTACCTCGACCCAGGGTATGAACATGTTGGAAGAAACATGATCCAAAAATTCTATGCAAATCTGTAGATGATGGATAAGCAAAGAATGGAGGGAACTGTTTTCTACTCCTTTCAGACTATGGTCAGAGGGAAGGTTATTTACTTCCACCTTGACAAAGTAAGAGAAGTCCTCAAACTTCAACTACAAGACGATCCAAAATCCTTTAATAGGAGAATGGCTAAAGATAAAAAGCTAGATCAAGTTCTAGAGGACATATACCTCCCTGGAACCAAGTGGATAACCAATTCAAAAGGTGTTCCAAATCAAATGAAGAGAGGAGATCTCAAACCAATTGCTAGGGGCTGGCTGGATTTCATTGGGCGTTCTATACTTCCCACCAGTAACCGCTCTGAAGTCACTGTCAAAAGGGCAGTGATGATTTACTGTATTATGCTCAGAAAAAAAGTGGAGGTTCACCAGCTGATTCCTTGTGAAATTTACATAATTGCAAACAAGGAATCCATTGAGGCTAAACTGGCTTACCCAAGCTTGATTAGTCTGTTATGTAAAGATGCAGGGGTACAGATAGGTGTGGATGAGTACATCCCAGTTGAACGCCCAATGACCAAAAAAGTAATGGATGGACCTCACGTTCAAGACAACCCCATCAAGAAGAGGGCGCATGAGCTCCTCCCAGAAATTCTTCAATTTGACTATTGGGCCCTCTTAGAAGCATCTGTCACCAAGCTGCAAGAAGCTATGGATCAACTCAAAGAAGAGCAGCAGAATCAAAATAGCATGCTCTGCAAACTGCTCAAAGAACAAGAGAAGCAAGGGCGTGAGTACAGGAGCTAAAGCGCCAGAAGATGTCTCTTGAAGAGCCAGACATCCCACAGATTGAGGGAGCACCTCTCTCTCAAAATAAAGGTTTTTGAGTCCTAACTCTGTGATAACTTCTGTTATTAGAGACCTATTTTAAGAGTTACATGAGCATTAGTATTAGAGTCATTTATTTTTATCATTATTATTCCATAAGTATTAGTAGCATTTAAATTTCCATTTTAATTTTCTACTATTTTAATAAAATTTGAATTGCATGAGTAGTACTTTATTTTTATCAATTTGGCTATAATTTACTCTTCTTATCATCATTAAACATGAATAAAATAGTAGATTTTTTTAGAAGAGCAAGGGTGCAAACATTTTGAGTATATAATAAGAAAAATCCAAATTATTTATACGTGGTGGCATTACTTTAGCTCTCTGAATGAATGCATAAACAGTGCATATTTTCTTTATATACTAAATTTTAAGTAAGGTTTGGCTCTTGAAAGAATGAGGTAAACAGAAAGATGTTATTGATAATCTGAAATATCATAAAATTGATTCTTGAAGCAAGAAAAAGTAGTATTAAAAAAAAGCCAGTAACCCTTTAAACAAAAAGGCAAGGGTGAAATAGATCCAAGGCTTTGAGCATCAATGGATACGAGGGCCCAAAGGAATAAAATCCTAGCCTAAGCAGCTAAATCAAGCTGTCCCTAATCATGTGCTTGTGTCATGAAGGTCCAAGTGAAAAGCTTGGACTGAGTGGTTAAAGTCGTGATCCAAAGAAAAAGAGTGTGCTTAAGAACTCTGGGTACCTCTAACTGAGGACTCTAGCAAAGCTGAGTCACAATCTGAAAAGGTTCACCCAGTTATGCGTCCGTGGCATTTTTGTATCCGGTGGTAATACTGGAAAACAAAATGCATAGGGTCACAGCCAAGACTCAAAGAAGCTGTGTTCAAGAATCAATAAAAGTTAAACTAGGAAAATTAATAACCTCATCTACATGCTGAGTTCTGAAAGAAGCCAATCATTCTGAGTTTCAGAGGATAAAGTGAGATGCCAAAACTATTCAGAAGCTAAAAGCTATAAGCCCCGCTCATCTAATTTGAAATTGGGCTTCATTAAAGACTCTGAGTGTTTATTGCACCATAATCTTCTTTTTATCCTATTATATTTATCTAGTTTCTTGGGGACAAGCAACAGTTTAAGTTTGGTGTTGTGATGAGCGGATATTTTATACGCTTTTTGGTAGTGTTTTCATATAGTTTTTAGCATGTTTTATTCGCTTTTTATTATATTTTTATTAATTTTTATTCAAAAATCACATTTTTGGACTTTACTATGAGTTTGTGTGTTTTTCTATAATTTTAGGTATTTTCTGGCTGAAATTGAAGGACCTGAACAAAAATCTGATTCAGAGGTTAAGAAAGGACTGCAGATGTTGTTGGATTCTGACCTCCCTGCAGTCAAACGCATTTTTCTAGAGCTACAAAAATCCAATTAGCGCGCTCTCAATTGGGCTGGAAAGCTAACATCTTAGGCTTTCCAGCAATGTATAATAGTTCATACTTTGCCCGAGATTTGATGGCCCAAACTGGCATTAAACACCAGCCAGACACCCATTTTTTGGCGTAAAACGCCAGAACTGGCACCAGAGTTGGAGTTAAACGCCCAAACTGGCACCCAAGCTGGCGTTTAACTCCAAGAATGGCCTATGCACGTGAAAGCTTCAAAGCTCAGCCCAAACACTCACCAAGTAGGCCTCGAAAGTGGATTTCTGCACTATCTGCACTTAGTTACTCATTTTTTGTAAACCTAGGTTACTAGTTTAGTATAAAAACTACTTTTAAGGATTCATTTTGTAACTCATGACATTTTTACATCTCATATTGTATCTCTACGACATGAGTCTCTAAACCTCATAGGTGGGGGTGAGGAGCTCTGCTGTGTTTCAATGGATTAATGCAATTACTATTGTTTTCTATTCAATCACGCTTGCTTCATTTCTAAGATACTCATTCGTACTTCAATATGAAGAATGTGATGATCTGTGACACTCATCATCATTTCCAAACTTATGAATGCGTGCTTGACAACCACTTCTGTTCTATCTGAGCTCAACGTAGTTATTGAGCGACAGCTTGAGTGTGTATCTCTTGGGTTTCTAATCCACGAGTTTGACTTGCTTCTCCTGACAACAGAGCATTCAAACTCACGAAATATTGGGCATCATTCCTGAGATTCGAAAAGTCTAAACCTTGTCTGTGGTATTCCGAGTAGAATCTAGGACGGGATGACTGTGACGAGCTTCAAACTCACGAATATTGGGCGCAGTGACAGTGTGCAAAAGGATAGAGAGATCCTATTCCGACACAAGTGGGAACCGACAGATGATTAGCCATGCGGTAGCTGTGCCTGGTATTTTTCATCCAAGACAAGAGATCCAACAGTTGATTAGCCGTACAGAAATTGTAGCTGGACCATTTTCATTGAGAGGACGGATTGTAGCCATTGACAACGGTGATCCACCAACATATAGCTTGCCATAGGAGGAGCCATGCGTGTTTGGAGAAGAAGACAGTAGGAAAGCAGAGATTCAGAAGACAGAGCATCTCTGAAACCTCAACTTGTTCTCTATTACTGAATTACAATTATCATTCATTTCATGCTCTTTTACTTTTTACAAACGAAATCATCTTTATCACTAATCTCCTGACTAAGAGTTACAGGATAACCATAGCTTGCTTCAAGCCGGCAATCTCCGTGGGATCGACCCTTACTCACGTAAGGTATTACTCGGACGACCCAGTGCACTTACTGGTTAGTTGTGATCACAATTCCGTGCACCAGTGACCCATGTGCGCGTCATAGCTCGCATGTGACCTCATTAAAGTGAAAATGCTGTGGGTAATTTTTGAGCTTTCCAGGCCCAAATCCAACTTGTTTCTGAGACTATTTCATGCAGAATTGAGGATTGAGCAAAGGGGGAGCACTTAGTTGTAGGATAGCATCATGTAGATTAGTTTCTAGAGAGAGAAGCTCCCTCTTATCTCTAGAATTAGGGTTCTTAGGGTGATTACATCTTAGATCTAGGGTTTGATTCTTGTTTTCATCTGGTTTCCTTTACAATTTCTTGTTTCTACTCCTTCATTCTCTTAGTTTGTAGTGTTGATTTTCCTTTTATGCCTCCTTTAATGTTTATGAATGCTCATGTTGTATTTGGATCTCCTCTTATGCAATTAGTGTTTCTTTTATGTTCTTATAGTTAATTGCTTTGTTTATTGTTGATTCCTTTGCATTTGTAGTTGGTAGATTTACTATTCTTGCACCTTTACTATGCTTTCCTTTTATACCCACCAAGTGTTTGACAAAAGACTTGGTTGGGCCTTAAAGTAGATTTTTAAGCATTCTTGGCTTGGAAAGAAGAATTAGGCAATCTTGAGTCATGGATACCCAACTTATGTTGGCGATCTAGAGTTGATAATCTTATTTGACTTTCTCTCGTGTGAAGTTAATATTGTGCCTTCTTCCGATTTGAGTTGACTAAATAGGACCAACTCTTGTTTATTATTGTGATTAACTAGTCTTATTTGACATTCTCTCGTGGAAAGTTATGATTATACCTTTCCTTAGTTTGACTTGACTAAATAAGATGGATTGATCATAGCATGACTATAATAGAAAGCCTATATTCTCAATCCTTGCCATGAATGTCTCTTTTTATTATGTGTTTTCTTTAATTGTTCTCTTTATTTTTCTTACCATTTATTTTCTTGTCCCTTTTATAAATCAAACCCCCTTGCATCTTCATAGCCAATAATTGAGCATTACATTACAATTCCTTGTGAGACGACCCGAGGTTTAAATACTTCGGTTAATTCTTATTGGGGTTTGTACTTGTGATAACCAAAACTTTTAAATTTGATATGAGAGTTGTTTGTTGGTTTGGAGCTATGCTTACAACGAAGTCTTATTTCTATTAAAAAAATTCTAGATCGGCAATAAATCTTACTATCAGATCCCCTCCTTGTTTCTCCTAGGCATATGAGAACGTACCTCTTGGGTAGATGCAAGGATTGTGATTTCTCTCCACTCGCCCTAGGTTGGTTAGTACAGAGGCTCCCCGGGTGGACGCAAGGGTTGTGGTTTCGTCCAACTTGTCCCGGGTTGTGATGGGTGATGATACTGTCATAAGGAATTATTATGGGAGGTGTATGGCTGGATGTGAAATGATTATCTGAGACACGAGTTTTCCTGGGTGAAAGCAGTGACTAGCCACCCCATGCTCCAGGTGGAGACTCGATACTCTGCTGACCCTATGTCGTAAGTGATGCGTGAGCATCTTTCCTATCTTTTCCTAGTGAATTTGCATTCAATTTGTTGAGTTTAATCAAGAATTAATTATCTTTTAACCACTATGGATTCTACTTTGGGTTGTGTATAATTCTGTTTATTTTAGGTAGCATTCAGTTGGATTTGATGGAGTTTCTGCATGAAAAGAGAAGAAGGCGAATGATGCTATCAATCCTAACTCTCTAAACTCAAAGCTAAATAACTTGAGCTATAGAGGTCCAATGGACGTAATTCTAGTGGCATTGGAAAGCTAACTTCTAGAGCTTTCCAACGATGTATAATAGCCTACACTTCTTTTTCAACTACACTGCCAATGCTGCGCCTAACTTGAGATTTCTCAAGTTAGGCACAAGATAATTATAAGCACGCACAAAGCATTGGCCACATCCCAAGTTAGGCAACAGTTTCACAAATAACACTCCCTGGAGCACTGGCTAGACTGCGCCTAACTTGAGATTTCTCAAGTTAGGCACAAGACAGCAGCAACAACACGCACCAACTAGTTTGACACCAAGTAAGGCGTACCAAGGCTTGAGTTAAGTGCAACCTCACTCGCTCAAACTCCAATCCATGCGGCCATGAGCAATTTACAGTTTACCTGAATCAGCCCTTCAGGGGCTCTTATCTTCTACCTCATTCCACAATTTATAGTTTACCTGAATCCTAGTTTTCTCTCTGAACCAAGAGCAACTAAACCTCCACTGTTAATGTTAGGAGCTCTGTCTATTGTATGGATTGATACTATTATTTTTCTATTTTAATTCATGTACTGGTTTATAATTCAAGAATTGTTTTCATTTTTTATTTTATGAATTTGGGTGGAACGGAAGTATGACCCATGTTCTAATTGAGTTCTTGTATAAGCTGGAAAAGCTCTTTACTTGAACAACAGCTTGAAAACATATTCTCCTAAATTTCTGATTATCTGGACTTAACGGGATACGTGACATATAATCCTCTTATATTTGGGTAATTAAGATTTTTGTGGCATAGAAACTAGAATTAAACTTCACCCTCTAATTGGAATTAAGTGACCAAGGAATTGGCAGTTGATGAATTTTAGAGGAGACTAAAAAGGTCTAAGGAATTAGGGTTTAGTCATATAGAGTTTTCCATGAATTAAATCTTGCATGATTAAAATAGTTAGTAAGAAAAGTCAATCCGAAAAATAGATAACTCTAAAGCCTTAACTGTTTTCTCCATATAGTATTCACATCAATTTACTGTTTGCTTTCTGATTCTCTAAATTACTGTTTAATGCATTTGAACTCTAAACACCATTTTTTATTTGTCTAACTACATAAATCACTTAACCATTGTTGCTAAATCCATCAATCCTCGTGGGATCGACCCTCATTCACTTGAGGTACTACTTGGTACGATCCAGTGCATTTGCCGATTAGTTTGCGGGTTATAAATTCCGCACCAGTAAGTATGGCCGGAAACTGTGAAAGGTCCGAATGAGCTCGCCCTCGTGGATAAACACCAGGATGGGAGTTGTATGATTATGATTATGAGTATGTTTATGATTGAGAATTACTCGAGTTGGGGATGCACGACAGAGGGACGGTCCAATGGTTAGCTACCAGGACTTGTTGGGTTGGCTCTATAATCGACAGATGAGACTCATCAGCCACTAGGACAGGCATGCATCATATGTATCTATATGTCTTGTTTGGTTTGCCTAAGTGATTACATAATTAAATGCTACTTGATTATTTGCTATATTTGAATCATATTTATGATTTCTCTATTTGTAATAATTGTGTTTGTTGCATCTAGTTCCACTGGTGGTTGGGAGGTGATGATTAGATTTTATACGGTTTAGAATTTCACAAATGAATTCTCGTTGCAAGTATAGTTTCTAAACCAACAATAATCCTTTCATACAAAAGATTGTTTGTCACAAGTAACAAACCCCTAAAATTAATAACCGAAGTATTCAAACCTCGAGTTGTTCTCCCTAGGAATTGTAATGAAGTGTTTTGTTATTGCTTGTGAGTTATCTTTGGGGTTTTAATAAGAAACATGAAAGATAAATGGCAAGAAAGTAAACTAAGGCCTAAAAAGGTCTTGGTAAGGGTTGGTGGTAATGAAATTCTATTAACAAAATGGTCTTGGCAAGGTTTAGTTGTCAAGGTTTTTCATCATCATCACTAGCCACAAGTATGGTAGTTGCAAGGATTAATCCCACTTAGTTATCCATTAATCAATTGACTAAGGAAAGTTAAGTGAGCTATATCAATCCTAGTCCATAAGTCCTAACTCTCCACTAATTCAATTAGTGAGAACTAGAGTCAATGGATCCCAATCATCAATTACTTGGACATTAGTAACTCAAGAGTTCCTAAGTTACCTTTCCAAGCCAATAACATAAAACTCTACTCTAAAATCCAACCAAGCATTTCATCAAACACTTGGAAGGCATAAAAGGAAAGCATAGTAAATTGATAACAAGAATAGAATCTAACAACAATTATTGAAATGAATTAACGACAACAATCAAAAGAAACACATTTATTATGAATTACCTTGATTGAATTGAAAGAGAGTAGAAGAAACAAAAGTAGATCCACAACAAAATACAAGAACAACATAAAGGAAATTACAACAAAAGAATGGAAGAAGAATGAATGTAACAACAAGGAATTGAGAAGATAGAAGTAGAAGAAGATGAATTAAAATCTAGATCTAAGAACTAAACCTAATCCTAATCCTAATCCTAGAGAGAAGTGAGAGCTTCTCTCTCTAGAAACTACTTCTAAACTAATCCTAATGAGTGTTAATGAACTAATGTCCCTTTGTTCTTCAATCCTTGGCTTTAAATAGCAGTTTAGGCGCCAAAGTTGGTTGGAATTGGGCCCCACAACCCTTGAGAATTTGTTGGTCACGTTTTCATTAAAAAATCATAAACCAGCACCAACGCGTACGTGCACAGCATGCGTACGCGTCCATGGGGTGATTCGCAAGGTGCGCGCAAGCGCCAGGTGCGCGCGCGCGTCCATGGGCAAGTTCAACCTCTTTGACTTTTCATGATTTCTCATTTTGCATGCTTTCCTATTCACTCCTTGATCCATTCCTAGCCTTTTCAATCTGAAATCACTAACAAACATATCAAGGCATCTAATGGAATCAAGGAGAATTAGATTTAGCTATTTTAAGTCCTAAAAAGCATGTTTTCACATCTAAGCACAAATAAGGAGACAGTCACAAAACTATGCTAATTCAATGGATATATGTGGGTAAAAGGTGATAAAATCTCTTAAAATCAATACAAGATAAACCGTCAAAACGGGGTTTATCAACCTCCCCACACTTAAACCAAGCATGTCCTCATGCTTAAACTAAGAATGAAGCAAAGGGTATGGCATTTATTCAATGGAACTAACTAAATATAATCTACCTATATGCAACTATCTACATGAATGCAATTGCTTGGTCAAAATAAATCAATTCCCAAGAATCATATATGCACAAGGGCTAAGGACTAGCAAGTCTAATCCACAATTGAATTGTGTTATTAAATATTTTTACAAACTTGCATGAGAAGAGATGATCATAGGTGGAAACATGTAATTGAGCATCAAACCCTCACCGGATGTGTTTGCACTCTATTCGCTCAAGTGTTTAGGGTTGATTCACTCAATTCTCCCCTAATCATGCTTTTCAAAATTTGTTCTTCTTCTAACAATCAACATATATTTCATGCAAGCATACATCTATCATGAAGTCTTTTCTTTAGGTTGTAATGGGGTTAAGGTCAAGGTAGGATGCATATATGGTTAAGTGAGCTTGAATTTTGAATCTTTGATAAGCTTAAACTTCCCACCTAACCTATGACATCCTATATAATTAAGCTCTAACCTAACTACCCATTTTGTACTCTTTCACATACTCATGTATCCCTTTTCGTTTCACAACACTCATGCATTGATTTTATTGAGCTACACTTTGCTTTGGGGCATTTTGTCCCCTTTTTATTTCTTTCTTTTTCTTTCTTTTTCTATTTTTTTGTTTCCATATTATTTTTCTTTTGTTTCTCTCATTTTTTTCTTTCTATATACAAGAACCTCAATGCATAAGGTTTTACATTTGATCAATACATGAGTATGTACCCAATTCCCAAAAATTTTCAATAACAATACAAAATTACCCTTTTATTCACCCAATGTCCGAAGGTCCCACACTTGAATGATACTCACACACACTAGCCTAAGCTAATCAAAGATCCAAATAAGGACAGTTATTGTTTTCCTCTTTAGGCTTGTAATGTGCTAAAATAAGAACAAGTGGGTTAAGCGTTGGCTCAAATTTGGCTAACAATGGAAGATAAAAGGTAAGGCTTTTTGGGTAAGTGAGCTAAATGAAATGATGGCCTCAATCATTAAATGCATAAATACACAAAATAATGGATATAAAGGATCAAATAAATCAAAGATTACATTCATAGAAAGAGGATAATGCACACAAGAAGGAAAATAAGTGGTTATAAGATGTAACCACACCATTAGACTCAAAACTCACTTGCTTGTATTCTTAGCTCAAAAACATGATCCACAAGATATATAATTCAAGCAAGTTTAATGAAAAGTTTTCACTCTAATCAATTGGTGCCCTATAGATAGAAATCCTTGAAAAATTTCATTATTTTGACTAAGCTTATTGTGTATATATATGCAAAAATAAGAAAATGCAAGTAAAAATCCTAAGAACCTAACATGAATATGAAAAAGTGTTGGGATTAGAAATTCGTCACCCAAAATCGCCGATCGGTCGGCCGACCTCCCCACACTTAAAAGTTTGCACCGTCCTCGGTGCATTGAAGGATGAGCAAGGGGGTACGGCGAGTCTCCGGATTGCTGCGTGTTCTTAGTCTTGCTTCCATGTTTGCTTATGGTGCATTCATCATAAAAAAAACAAAAATATAACACCATAAGATGAGAAGATATAAAAGCAAGGAAGCATACATTGTTGGAATGAGGTAAATCACTAGAAATGAGTGAGTGAATTAGTGTGACATTAATGACAAATAAGTGTGTGAATTCTAAATTAGGCGCCTTTTAGAACACACATTTGCATAAAAGCTATGTCACAAAAGAAGCATGCACTTCACTTATCCTAGTGTGCTTGAAATGCTTTAAGTAAACTTGTAAGCTAAAACAAGCATTAAAGAAGCATGGAAGCATTCAAGCTAAAACATATGGATGCATATGATCATGAAATACAATGCATTAAGGTAAATGCACATTATCATCCATCAAGAAATTGCCTAATCACAGAATAAGGCTCAAATCACATGGTGGCTAGCTACAACATGCAATTCAAAAGAGTCACACGCTCGAAGGCAATTCTCATCACTTGGTATTCTTAAAAGGTAAGCATGAAGAACTCAAAACCAAGTAGCAAAATATAACCTCAATCATAGAATCCAACAAAGATTATCTAAAAATATTATGCTAAAATATCATTTAGGCAATAAGAGGCAACAATGTGTAGTAAACAAGATCAATAAGACAAAACTTATAATGAAAATGGAGAAAATAAAATGAAAACTAAATTAAAGCTATCTAACAAACTAACTAACTAACTAATTAACTAACTAAAATAAATGATTATCCATGGTGTTTGGAAGTGTTGGATGAAGGGTAGAAGAAGGGAAGAAGGAAAGAGAAGGAAAGAAATGGAAAGAGGAGAAGAAAAGAAATGTGGTGAAGGAAGGAAAGGGCATCCACGTGCACGCACGCATGGCGCGCGCGCACGGGTGGCTAGTCAGGCCAGCGGCTCAATGGTGGCCTAGAGTTCGCACAACTCTCTGGTAAAAGTACCAGGGGTGCAAGTGGCCTAATCGACACGCGCGCGGTATGTGCGCTTGCGCGTGCATTGCGAATGCAGCATGATGGGCGCGCCAGGTGCGCGTACGCGCGGATGGTGTTGGGCCTGGGGCTCAACATTCGCACAGTGAAGGCCTAACTTCTGGGTTTGTTGGCTGGGAGTGGAACTTCTTCATCTACGTGCTCGCGCCATGTACGCGTGCGCGTAAGCGGTCGAGAATGCTTGAAGTGCGCGTACGCACGCAGTACGCGTACGCACGCAGTGCGCGTACGCATGGATGGTGCTCTGTTTTTCAAAAATGTTTGCTATGTTTTTGCACCAATTTAAGCATTCGAAACCTCCAAACAGCTACCAAAACAACATAAAACCTTATTTAACATACTAAACTACCAAATATACTCAACTAACCAATAAAAACAAGAAATTGAACTAATTTTACCAATACGTACAAAAGAGAAAATAAAAAGATATTACCATGGTAGGGTGTCTCCCACCTAGCACTTTTATTTATTGTCCATAAGTTAGACTTATGGGGAGCTCCTCATCAAGGTGGCTTGTGCTTGTATTCATCTTGGAACTCCCACCAATGCTTGGTTCTCCATTGTGCCCTAAGATTTCTCATGGATTGAGCCAAGTGTTGATGGAGTTCTTCACAAGCTTGGGGCTCCTTATGTTGATCCTCTTCTTATGATCCGGGATCCCACACTTTATCTTCACACCCATCTTAAAGTTGATCATCATTATTGGTCCATCCGGGTGATGAACAAGATGAATTCTCTATGAAGTGCCCAACAAACCTCCTAGACATATCTATTTGAGCACTATTCCCACCTTTGTATTCAACTCTTGAAGTATCAACCAAAATGAGCCTTGATTTACAACGCCAACCATGAAACATCTTTCGCTTACGCTTCATCCCACAAAGCATCCTAAGTTGACCATCTGTTTCAAGCAAGCCATACTCGAGTGGGATAATGAAGCTAATAGAAATGAATTTTACCCACTCAAGTGAAGGAGTAGATGACAACCTAGGCAAAGATGCTTCCAACGATCTTGACAAAGCATATTCCACTCCCATCCTTTTATTTCTAAGGACTTCCACCTCTTCACAAGATTTCTCTAATTCAATCCTTTGTTCATTAATACTATCTAAGCCTTTTCCCTTAATTAAACTATAATTGGGAGGGTGAAAGAAGTTTACCTCCACAATATTTTCAAATGCACTAGGAGAAGGTTCTTCAAGTTCAAAGGATTCTCCACCACTAGGACTTGATGATTGCTCTTCATTGCCATGGGAACTCAATTCTTGCTCTATCCCATCCAAGTCTTCATATGGAATATGCCTTGGAAGGTGTGCACTTTCCTCCCTAGCATTAATTTCAATCATCTTGGAGGGGTTTTCTTCAGCTCTATGTTCCCATGGAGGTTCCACATCTCCTAAGTCTTCTACCGCTTCTTCCTTGTCTTCAACAATAAAAGCTTCCTCCAATTGTTCCAATACAAAGCAACTTCCCTCATTTTCCACTAGAGTTTCCAATCTCTCCTTCATGCTATGTTCTTCATTCGATTCTCCACATGTAGCCATGGGAGTTCCTTGAGTGTTCAAGAATTGGGATGATAATTGATTTGTTACCGCATCTAAGGCGGCCATGAAATTTTGCACATCCCTTTTCATATCTTCTTACCCTTGAACAAGAACACCAAGGATGTCATCCATTGGAGATTGGGGTGGGTGGAAGGATTCATCATTTTGGGGGAAGGGTTCATAATAGGAAGGTGGTTCTTCTTGGTAGAGTTGTGTTGGTTCAATATTTTCCATTCTTTCCACTTGTAGCACAACACACTCCATGGTTGCTTGAAATTGATCCAATGCTTCCTTGAGATGATCCCTTGACTCTTGTTCCTCTTGGATAATATGATTAGGATCATGTGGCTCTTGGATCAATGGATATGAATATTCTTCCATGGGAGGTTGTGGTGGAAAGTGGTATTCATCTTGTGGTTGAAAAATTTCATTTATTGGAGGTGGTTCATCTTGGTAATAATATGGAGGAGGTGGCTCTTGAAAATATTGATGTTGAAATGGTGGTGGCTTTATATGTGGTTCATATGGCTCATATGGTTGTTGGTAGGATGGATATGGATTAGGGTCATATGAAGGTGGTTGGTAAGAAGGGGCTTGTGAGTATGGTTGAGAGTTATGTTGAGGATATGGTTCATAGGCATATGGTGGTGGTTGTTGAAAGTCACAAGTTAATTCACCATAGCCATTGGATTGATATGCATCATAGAATGGCTCTTCTTCATAGTGCATTGGTGGGGGTTGTTGCCATGAGGATTGATCATAAGCATATGGCTCTTCCCACCCTTGATTATCCTATTCTTGATACACATTCTCATTAAAGCTCTCATTACCTACAACATAGTTGTAACTACACTCATAGCCAAAGTGAGAATTCATGATATCAAGAGGAAAATGAAAACAAAATCAAATAAGAAGCAAGAAAATTAAATCCTAAAACTAGCAAGAGCGAACAAAAGCAAACATATTCACACTATTCACATATATACAACAACCAATAACATAACACCATTGCGATTCCCCGACAACGGCGCCATTTTGATGATTAGATTTTTGACGGTTTAGAATTTCACAAATGAATTCTCGTTGCAAGTATAATTTCTAAACCAACAATAATCCTTTCATACAAAAGATTATTTGCACAAGTAACAAACCCCTAAAATTAATAACCGTAGTATTCAAACCTCGGGTCGTTCTCCCTAGGAATTGTAATGAAGTGTTTTGTTATTGGTTGTGAGTTATCTTTGGGGTTTTAATAAGAAACATGAAAGATAAATGGCAAGAAAGTAAACTAAGGCCTAAAAAGGTCTTGGCAAGGGTTGGTGGTCAAGGATCTCTATCCTAATCACTAACCACAATATGAGAATTGGCAAGGATTAATCTCATTAAATCATCCTCTAACTAGTAGTAAAGGAAAGTCAAATGAGCTATATCAATCCTAGTCCATAAGTCCTAACTCTCCACTAATTCAATTAGTGAGAACTAGAGTCAATGGATCCCAATCATCAATTATTTGGACATTAGTAACTCAAGAGTTCCTAAGTTACCTTTCCAAGCCAAGAACATAAAACTCTACTCTAAAATTCAACCAAGCATTTCATCAAACACTTGGAAGGCATAAAAGGAAAGCATAGTAAATTGATAACAAGAATAGAATCTAACAACAATTATTGAAATGAATTAACAACAACAATCAAAAGAAACACATTTATTATGAATTACCTTGATCGAATTGAAAGAGAGTAGAAGAAACAAAAGTAGATCTACAACAAAACACAAGAACAACATAGAGGAAATTACAACAAAAGAATGGAAGAAGAATGAATGTAACAACAAGGAATTGAGAAGATAGAAGTAGAAGAAGATGAATTAAAATCTAGATCTAAGAACTAAACCTAATCCTAATCCTAATGCTAGAGAGAAGTGAGAGCTTCTCTCTCTAGAAACTACTTCTAAACTAATCCTAATGAGTGTGAATGAACTAATGTCCCTTTGTTCTTCAATCCTTAGCTTTAAATAGCAGTTTAGGCGCCAAAGTTGGTTGGAATTGGGCCCCACAACCCTTGAGAATTCGTTGGTCACGTTTTCATTAAAAAAACATAAACCAGTACCGACTCGTACGCGCACAGCACGCGTACACGTCCATGGGGTGATTCGCAAGGTGCGCGCAAGCGCCAGGTGCACGCGCGCGTCCATGGGCAAGTTCAACTTCTTTGACTTTTCATGATTTCTCCACTTTGCATGCTTTCCCTCTTCACTCCTTTGATCCATTCCTAGCCTTTTCAATCTAAAATCACTAACAAACATATCAAGGCATCTAATGGAATCAAGGAGAATTAGATTTTGCTATTTTAAGTCCTAAAAAGCATGTTTTCACATCTAAGCACAAATAAGGAGACAATCACAAAAATATGCTATTTCAATGGATAAATGTGGGTAAAAGGTGATAAAATCTCTTAAAATCAATACAAGATAAACCGTCAAAACGGGGTTTATCAGGAGGTTTGGAGGAGTTGGAACGGGGAGTTTTAGATAGTTCTGAAGACCCTTAGCTAGTTGCCTGTTTTATCTTTATGGTTTAGTTATGTTTTAAGCTTTGATTATCTGTTGGAAGTTCTAGGATTGCCTTCGGCTTTCCCAAGACATTATATGTTAGATATGTGGGCACTGTTACCATGCTGAGAACCTCCGGTTCTCACCCATGCGAATTTTGTGGTTTTCAGATGTAGGACGTGAGACTCCTCGCTGAAGCATGCTGGAAGCTTCTGATGTTGCGAAGATATTCATCTTTTGGGTTTATTTTGGTTATTTGTATTTTCTTAGATACTTATTATCTCCACCTATTATATATATGTTGTATTAATTCCTCTTTGAGGTGATTTTGGAGACCCAGGTTTTGTAACTCTGTATTTTGGGCTTTTTTGGTTTTCCTATATATCTAAATATGTATAACTATATGCTCGGACAAGTTTATCTTCGCAAGCTGAGTCTTAAGTCTTGCTACATGTGTTTTGGAACTCTTAGTATATAGATTGTTATCTTACTTACGTTATCGTACACGGAGTGTTGCGCTTTTCAATTTAACAATTTTTGTTTTCTCCTTTTCTTCAAAGGCACCTAGTTATAAATATTTTTCACTATATTATATATGTAATTTTTATTTTTAGAGGTCGTAGCGCCTCGCCACCTCTATTTTACATCCTAGGTGTAAAGCTCTATGTGGTAGGGTGTTGCAGTCTATACTTTTTTGTGTGCAGAAGACTGCCCAAAACGGGCGTTAAACGCCTAAACTACCCCCTTTCTGGAGTTCAACGCCCCAAAAGGACCAAGGCCAGCATTGAACGCCCAAACCTGGCGTTCAACGCCACCAAGGGAGTAAGGAAGCAACGAGGACACCCCTTAGTGGGTGTTCAACGCTCATTCTTCCAAGCTAAACGCTAGCTCAACCCAAACACTCACCAAGTGGGCCCAGAAGTGGATTTTTGCACCTTTCTACTTAGTTTATTTCATTTTTGTAATTTTTTTATTATTAGATTAGTATATATAGGCAAAGATCACCCATGTTTAGGATCTTCGGCCTCTCAGAACTTATCATACATTTTCTCAGTATATTATGAGTGGCTAAACCTCCTAGGTTAAGGATAGGAGCTATGCTCATTCCTATGGATTAATGTTATTACTGTTCTCCTTTAATATATGTTTGATTCCATTCTATGATGTATTTTTATTCTTCATCTTTATGAATCTGGGGTGGAACGAAAGTATGATCCCTTATTCTACATGAGCTCTTTAGGAGTCCTGACCCGGATAGTATTGGGATACAACTTGAGAGTACATCACAGGCTCCAACAAGTTATCTGGGCTAATTGGGGTATGTGACATAAAATCTCATTAGTCCTGGGTAATGGAGGTCTTTGTGGCGTCAAGGCTAGAATTTTGAGCATCATTCTCCGATCTGGAAGATCCGACCTTGTCTGTGGCATTTTGAGTAGGATTATCAGAGATTGAACTGCATGAGCTTCACCCTCATCCAGATTGACCAACCTGTTTGGGCGTTTGGTTTGGACAAGAGGAGATTAATGACCACTACTCCTCGCTTAATCACTTATAGCCTTGCCATGAATGAATCATTCATTGTTGCAGTAGTCAATAAGAAGTATTAATCTGGAAGAACAAGCATCTCCGAGGCCTTAACTATTTTCTCACTATTGTTTCTATGTCAATTCTTTATTGCTTTCGTTATTATTTTGTTTATGCGCATACAACACAATAATCAACTCTCTATTCGCCTGACTAAGATCTGCAAGATAACCACTTCTTGCTCAATCCGACAATCCTTGTGGGATCGACTCTCACTCACCTGAGGTATTACTTGGACGACCCGGTGCACTTGCCGGTTCAGTTGTGCGAGTTCTAATTTCATGCACCAATATTGGTATGAAAGTTTTTATATAATCTTGTTGCTATTTGACTTTACTGTTAGTTTGGTATTTATGTTATATTGTATATCTCTAATGATATTTTTGTTTGTTGCTAACAGGTTTATTAAGGAAAAGGATACGATGAAAATATAAGCTAACATACGCAATTCTGTTAGTATGAAAGGCTCATATGTAGTAAATATTACCGAGTCTAGAGTTTTATAGGGTTACTGAGAAGTGAGACCTGATGACTGGCAGTGATCCGGACCTACCAAAAATTGGGTCATTACAACTTTACTAGAGCAGTTTGTTTCTAATAGAGTCTGTGAATGGACTGACTATGCTTCATTTCATACTCTGCTTTTTTTCTCATGTTGTTGGGGTATCTTTATTGATACATTTAGCATGATCATCTGTGAGTGCTTGTTCAAAAATTATTCAAACTTGGCCTAATATGTTGAGGCTGATCACCTTGATGTTGATTGTTGGGAATGAATAGGACCTCAATGACTGAGTAGATGAAGTTTTCGATATAGTATTTCTTACAACACCTGCGATTATTAGATAAACCTCCATCACCAAACTTTTAAACGCTGATAACCATATTTGTATTGTACGCAGCTACTGTACTTAGAGTATGGTTGACTGTTAGACGTTGGGATAGGAATAGTACGAGAGTAGATAAGAATAGCTTAGTTTATTAAGATAGTAACTTGACTTTAGTCAAATCCTCGAACCCCAACTGTCTTTGTTATTGGGATTTATCAAGCCTCAAGTGTGGACAACTCAATTTGGAAGTATGACACGTCCAACTAAGAGTGCACCTACTTTGAAGAGATGCTCAATCTAGATGATGTGACACTTTGAGTAACACATTCATATATCAAAGGAACTAAGGTGCCTTCAGTAGAGCTTGGATGCATGTAGCAAAGCTAGTAACGATGCCCACAACAGAATGTACGCAGAATACTGAAAGGATATGTCAGACCTTAAGGGAAAGGTAGAATCAACTTGATGAGTTCAAGACTTAAAGGTATGAACGACTTAACCCAGAAACCCGAGAAGGAGAATCACCATCCAAGGAAGATTAGGCATTTCACAAAACCAGTACGAGGAGTTAACTAACTGAAGGACATACCACAAAGCATGAGGCGTAGTGCAAGCAAGTTACCAAGTGATTGCAACACAAAACCTCGGGATAGACTTGGCTCTACGCAAAGTAAACTTTAAGATCAGGTATGACGAAAACGGCTATAATGAATCTAAGATGACTTGATGTGAGTGATGCATAGCAGAAGCTTAGTAGCACGAGATACGAACGTGAAGAGTTTCCATCAACTTCCCTTATGGACGTCCTTAGGATTGAATCCTTTTTCTTGTAAGATAACTATTGCGTTAATATAGTACCATAGTTAGGACATATTTTTGCTAAGAGTTTACATTCCTTAGGTTTACTCTAAGTTTTGAGGACAAATTTTTTTTAAGGTGGGTAGGATGTAACATCCCGATTCTCCACAGAGTTATTCTCGAAAACTCTATGATGAGAAATTCGATAAATATCTTAGAATCACCACATCAAAAAATAATAAGGCAGATTTATACTTGATAAGTGAAAAGAATAGATATATCATTAGATTAGTTAGTTCAAGATCGCACCTGATTGAGTTATCAAAACACCCTTGGTTATTTGATAAACCAAGATTAAACCACGATTCCATTTTCTTTCCCTTGGTTTAGCAGAATCACAAGTTATAAACCAAGAAAAGCTTACCTTGATTAATTCCCTCCACTCTTTTGCATCCCAACACCGAACCAAACTATAGGAGTAACCATAGTTCCACCACTTGCATTTAATTCCCTGTCCATGTGTTATAAGGAGGAGGAACCAGCAAAGCTCTTTACCACTAGCTCGTCTCACCTCCCTTCTTTTATTCAAAGAGCCACAAGTTTTTCATCCTTCCTTATATCATTAGCAACGGACAGAGGAGGAGAAGGAGCAAAAGTGGATTTCTTCATCATCTTCATCGCACCATCACCGAGGAAAAGAGGAAGAAGACCATGGAAGGTGCTAACCGAAGCTAGGGAGGGAGCTCCATCCTCTTCTCTATCTAATTTCTTCATAGCTTCACTACTGGGTAAGATCCAGTAACCTATGTTCTTTCCTCTGTTTTTTCCAATCCAAAAATCCAACTTTATTGTGCTCCATTTCTTGCTAGAGTGACCGAACCCCAAGAATAGCTACCTACAAGAGTAAGAACCCTTCTCTTACCTGCTCTCTAGTTCGGCCAAATGGCCATGAATCCATAACAAAATTCTAATTTTTTTGTATGTTAGGGTTCCTGATTCAAGAGAGCAAGAGAGCAAAAATTATGTTCTTGAATGTCAAGAAAGTAAGGGAGAGGATAGATAAAATATTATGTTTTCTATTGTGTATTCTTGTAATGATTGATGGTTCATTATGTGTTTGATTGATGAGGAGTGCATATTGAATTTCTATTATGATACGACACAGAAAAGTGAATATTCAATTATGTATGTGCACTTGTAAAAATGTGAATTGATGATTCTAAGGTCTTGGGGCTGTGTTAATCATTTAAGAAACTTTGATTAGTTAAAAAAATATAGAATTATGGTTTTAGAAGAGTTATAAGCTTAGATATAAAATTTGGTATATAAGACTATGAAATTGCTCAATGCAGAATTTTCTGCATAACTGACCGTGGCTTGCAACAGATTCTGCGCGTAATTCAGACTACCGTTTTGGACAAAATTATTTTTCTATGAAACCTTGATGTGTCGTGAACGTCCTGTAAAAATTTCAAATTTATCATTGAGTAAATTAAGAGAAATGAATTTTAGAAAATTGTTGGTTTCTGTAGAAAATTCTGTTATCTTGCTGCAGAGGCCTCAATTTCCAACCCACTTAACTTTTAATTCTTATAGGTTACTGAGTTGAAACTAATGATGATTTAAATTTTTTTATGTTTATAACTTCTAGTTTAAATTTTTTTATAGGTTACTGAGTTGAAACAATTTGAAGGGCAATGGGTTAGAATTGTATTTTTAATGAATTTATTAAATTTACTATTGTCTACTATTTTTTTTGCACCTTCCTAAAATGATAGCAGAACTTTGAAAAATTAGTACAAATTCAATTTTAAATGAATTTTCTCAAATCTAGTTTTATATTAAATCTTAAACCTACAGAATTAGCTTTTATAAATTAAAGATTCCGTGCTTGAGCCTTTCACAACATATATGTACTATAGAAACTCAATGGATGTTGAGTCCAAAAATCTGCATATATTAGTTCCCGTTTTTCATGGATTATCTCATATTCATACATCAAAACCATGCTTATAGGCCCACTATAAACTTTAGTCCGTCACGGACGCGTGAATGTAAAATTTACACAATTCTAAGACCATTTGTTATGTTAATTATTAAATAGAAGACTGGTCGCCAAGAAAGTATTAGGTTAAACAAATCAGGAAAATGAATAAGAATGTAAGATGTTAGTGAAGTAATGATATTAAAGTACCGAAAGTAAAGATGAACCCCGCGAGGTTAAGAAAGCCCAACATGTCTTATACCATAGTCAATTAAACGTATTGACCGGGAAGAGACCCCAGTTAAAAAAAAAAATGTACTAGTTGGGCAGAGTTGCTAAGTGGGGATGCCCACTTTAAAAGGCAAGTAGTATCTGACTGATATAGGTTCACCCATATGGTACCCTATTTTTCACTGAATGCACATATGCTACAGCAATTATATGATTATGATTTTAGCCTGAATGACACGGGTAAACCCGTGTGACTTTGGTGTTTGACTGACATAGGGACACCCATGTGATACCCATGCTGATTAATTCAGTGAAAAAACCATATTCGAAATCCACTCTAGGTAACATCGGACTGTGGATAGACAATTGACACGTGAGCTCATGATCTGCACTAGGAACATGCATGCCTCATAAATTGTTTGCACATTTAATTGTGATTATTTATTGTTCATTCTTTCTGCTATGTGACATGTGATTCTCGATAATGTTCCATTCTCTGCTTCTTGTATGTATTTTAAAGTTATGATTTAACTTTCTCCAACGCTTAGAATAAAATAGTAAATTAGGAATAACAATCATAAAGAACAGCGTATAGAGCGGCATTAACCCCAAAGAAAGATGCCAAGATAAAGTTATGACATGATCCGCAATACAAAAAGTAGCCAAAAAACTTAGTAAGCGAGTCATTACGTTAGAATCAGAACTCTAGATCATATGAGCTGGATAGGTTTTCTGCACTACACCTTACTGGGAACCATATAGATTCTGACTCCTTCCTTTTCTCTTTTTTTCCATAGATGAAAGATTTTAACTTGACTATCACCACTAGAGTTATATTCAAAAAGGTAACAGAGGAGTATATATATGATTCCGGACCCTACAGGAGATGTTCGAGATTAGTCCTAAGATGATGTCTGTAGACCTGTGCCTCAACGGTAAAAAAAATGTAGGATAGATGGTCTTTGTTCCTGAGACCTTGCTTTCCGTCACTTATATAGCATTTTTTAGAGATAGGACTTGATACTTTCTTTTTTTTTTTTGTTAGTCTGCTGGGCACTAACTTAGGAGTTTTTTATATGAACCAGGTATCTGAAAAATTATCAGTTATATATATGTCAAGTTTGTAAAGATACTTACACTACAACATTTTCAGGTTGAGGCAACATTTAAAAAGTGTTGCCTAAAGGCTGACAAAATGTTGCTTTTGATCTATGGCAACACTTTTGCACCTAAGGCAATGTTTTTGGGCGGCGTTGCATATGCAGCCATTGCCTTAGATCAAGGCAACACTTTTTGGTTTCAAAAGCGTTGCTTTTGAGAGCAACAAAAGCAACATTTCGTAAGTGTTGCCTTTGGTTAAAAAACAACAACACTTCAAAAGTGAAAAATAACAACACTTCAAAAGTGTGTTTGAGACAACACTTTTGCAATGTTGTCTTTTCTCATATTTTGACCACTACTAAAAAATATTGTCTATTTGCAATAAAATTCAACCCTTTTATGTGTTGCTTATAAGTTTGAATTTGCAATACTTTAAAGTGTTGCCTATTAGTTTTGAATATACAACCCTTTAAAGTATTGCCTTTTCTTTTGGATATGTAACCATACAAGTGTTGTCTAATATTCAAAATATGCAACTAATAAAAGGGTTGCCTTTTTGATAAAAATATAAATTATTTTTGTAATAAAAATACAAAAAATTAAAATTTACAATAAAATTTTTTGTTTATACATATGTAATTATTTTAATTAATAAATAAATTTGTGCACAATAGAAAAAAATTATAAAAGAGACAAAATAACTAATAATAAAATTCTAATTAAAATAGATATTAAAAAGTTCAATTAGTATTTCAAATACATGTTCATCAATAATTCTCCACAAAATAATAAAATTCTTGTCTAACAATAATTGTCATAACAAAATAGTAATTAATATTTATCAAAAAGATGTCAATCTACTTGCATATTTTATATCTATGCTTGACTTTGTTAGAACAATCTGATAGTGTGTGGATCCAAAATCAGTGCCAAATGAAAGCTTTTCGGTAACATCTGAGTAATGGTATGATGAACTCAAAATCCTCTTGCCTCCACTGAGTCCAATAACTGCTGCAATAGCCATTGTTATACTCCCCTAATAACTATGTGCGAGTAACATCAAACTTCCCTATTAAGGCAATAATTCTTAACCTGTGTCAGCTAAAAATACAAGTGTCAGAAAACTTCCAAATTGTTCTAAGTTCTAACCATATGATTATCCATAAAATAGCAAAACAACACTAATAGAATAAAATCAAAGGAACAGAATAATTCAAGATCCATATACTTCAATTTTTTAGTGTAGAATCCATTGAAACAACTTATAAAGTTACAACATATAAATGACTGAAACATAAATTTGAAGGGGGGAAGAAATGAAAAGATAAATATATGAAACAACTTCGTTGACAATTTCTGCCATTCCTGTGAATGAGACAGCAGTTACTAGAGTCTGTTGCAGTGACAACACGCATCACTCCCCAACATAGCCACATTATTTCAGCAATGAGAAAAAAATTTTCTTTCTCACAGTAGCACAACGCTACAAAAATAAGTAATTAAAAAGGAAAAAGAAAAAAAGATGATTGATTAAAAATAGCAAGAGTGTATTGCAGAAGCCACCATGAAGTAAGATGGCAGAAGACAGAGAAAGAAAAGGCCAAAAATGTTGATAGTCCATTCCCAATAAATGATAAATCACAAAAATTACTGCAAATTTTTTTGTTATACCTGGTCATCACTTTGGATCACGAGTTGATGAGGAAGGACGATCGTTGCCATTCGAACATTGCTTACTATTTATATCATGTGTTGATTCCTTGGCTCGTAATAAAGATAGTGCTTCATCAATATTTGTGCCAAGAGAACTCTGTTGCAAGAGAAGCTTCACAAGATCCTCCAAACTTTGGACTCTATCTTTTGTCTCATGAAGTTCAGTTTTCATTGAACTTATAGTCTCTGTATGTTGTTGCTTAATTTTAGCAATCTCCCGTTCTTTCTGCAGAGATGTTTTTGTGATTATCCTCCCATAACATCGAACTCTTCTTGGTTGTTCTTTGCCAAATACTGCAGTAAATGCTTTCTTGGGAGTGTCTCCAACTTCTTGGTGGCTCTTAAGTTTATCTTATTAAAAAAACATAACAATTTTAGCTTGTTCCACTCACTGATTCTCATGCTTCTTTCCAAAACACCCTAAAAGTAAAGGTGTTATTCAAGAGGGAGTTAATAGAAGCAAATGAGAGTAGGGATGCAGAATTAATGGAAGTTTCTGAGATAAGAACTTCATTGGGGGAACTTTTAATAGTTTTAATAATGATATAATGAACATATTAAAAGTTAAAACTTAGATTTTATGTCCTTTTCACAAAAATTGTATTCACTTAATAATATGTATTTTAGAAACACACATTTTATTCAAGTTGATGGCTGAGAGCTTTGTTTACCAGTCATGTCCATATCAGCTACCCATTAAATATAAATAGATGACAGAAATTAAAGGATGATTTGATTAATTTCAAACCTAAAAAAGCAAGCTGTCTTAAATTAATGCCTACCAAATCCCAAACTCTAAAAAGACACGGGACACTATTGTGAGTTTGCACTGTTATTTTAATTAGAATTAAGAGGTAATATATCATTTAACATTTGTATCTTTGACTTCTCGCCTGCTATATCTAAATAAATTAAAGCATAAGCAATTCACATGTATATTTTAATTATGGACCCCACAAAACATGATCATGTATGTTTTAAATCTACTTAATTAGTTATTTATAAATTATATTAGCTTTCAAGAAGAATCCTCCTCCAGGGGAAATTGACTTTGAAGGCTCTAAAATCAAGATATATATATATTACATACTATAACAATACTTTTTTAAGTTTTATACAGGACAATCTGACTTAAAATAATACTGTAAATTAAGGCAATTTTATTTTAGATCAATTTGTAAATTAAGGTAGTTCTACTTCAACTTATTATGACTTACAATAACAGCTTGTGTTCCTAAATCAAGCTATTATGACTTACAATAACAGCTTGTGTTCCTGAATCAAGCTCTTTTCCTTTTCGTCCAGTTCGAGTTGCAACAAACACATCAACCTGTGATGGGTCTTCTTTGTTCTCATTCATTTCACGCTACAAGTAAGGAAAAAGAGTATTAAAAATGGCCAAAAATAATATTTATCTAGTTTTAAGATGGTCATTATACAACAAGAAAAAACTTATAAAAAATCAAAATTATTACCATTTCATTACGCACTCTTGCAAAACTTATAGGTCCCATTCGATGTTGATGTTGTTGCTTTTTACGATTTTCAGAATTTAAATGAGATAGAGCATATACCCAACAAAATTAAAGGGAGTTATATGTAATAAACCAAAAGCATAAAAAAAGACAAAGAAACAGAATTATTTATTCTACAACTCACCTTAACAGAAGGAATACTCCAATATGCAATTAACTTTTGAAATTGAACTTCTGGAATATCTAAAGGGCGATTTTTCAGCATATCTTCAATGTTGTTATATCTCTCAAAATGCTTTCCCTTGATTCTTGTTTTGTAACCTTTCCAAGCTTCTCGAACACCAGTCATCACCCACCCTTTCCCCTCTTTTGGAAGAATGAACTTTGACTACGAAAAAGTACAAAACAAAAATTGTAAATGACAATTCAAAAACACTAAAAACAAAGACAAAACTGCAATGTAAAATAGCAGCTATATATTTTCACAAAACTACAGCTAAGCCATACGAAATTGAAAATTTTCAGATCATAAAAAATAGATGAGAAATAAAACACTTACATTAATATATTTCCATATGCGCTTTTTGACTTTGAGGGGCACAGCTTTCCAACTAGTGTACATCAATATTATGAAATCGCTATTCCTTCCCATTGTTCCAATAAAGTAAGTTAAATCCTTCACTCTTCTTGGAGTTGGTCCCACTGCTTGTCCTTCATAAAAAGTCACCTCTTCTCTTTTTTCCCAACTTCTTGCATGGATTTTAGCACACCTTGTTTTTCCTCGTGTCCTTCTAGTCTTTGGAGTATCTATAAATATGTGCAATTTAACCATTTAAATAAATTATATAGCTATACATGCTAATGAATAAGTAAAATGATAATTATGTATAAAGTACAGCACCTTTAACATTGTTAGTTTCCATAAGGTGATTGTCATCACCATGAAGAACTTCATCTTCATATTCACCAACATAGTCCTCATCATTCGAGAAATCATCATCATCATCATCTCCAACTTCATTAGCATTTGCTCCACTATGTTCCTCCTCTCCTTCCACATGAATCCCATTTGTCGCCAAAAATGTATCAAGTGTCATGGCTTGACAACTTGATTTTGTATTTGTCTTCCTAAGATTTTGTTGCTTTTCTTGAATAGATCTTTCGTTTTCAGCACTTGGTTCAAAATCGTCATCTTCTCTTTCCAAATAAACTCCATGTGTCTCCAAAAATTTATCCATACCCATGGTTAGACGCTTTTTAAGATTTTCTGGTTCTTCTTCACTAGCTCCAATTTTCTGGTTTGGCATACTTTTCATTCTTTTGGAAATTGGGACTTCTTTTTGAGTGCTTTGCTTAGAAGGCATAGGAGTCACTCTCTTTTGTCCATGACCACCAGCCATCATTGGAGAGATAAAATGCTGCTTCTTATGAATTTCTGCTGTATTTTTCTGCATGAATTGCTTGTTGCTTTGATACTGTTTTACCAGTCTTTTTCGCTTTGGAGTAGTTCTTGTTTCCATTGTATTTCTGAAATAAAACAAAATAAAAGATGACATTAGACATTAGAATTTGGCAATGTAAATAAAGTTCTTTCCTAACACCAAATTCAGCCTTTAATAAATCATTAAGAAACTGAATGGAGTTGTTTGCTGAGGATATAATTGAAGACTACTATTTAATAGTAATAAACAAGAAGGAGCTGAAGGAGATAACATTGTGGAACTGAAGGAGCTGTTTGCTGAGGATGTAATTGAAGACTACTATTTAATAGTAATAAACAAGAAGGCATGCCATAAGACACATATATAAAAAAGTGATACATCTTTCATTCCACTTCCCTACTGTTTAATGCAATTAAAAAGTTACAGGAACGAATTCAAGATCCCAAGCGCTAGAGAACACCAAACGACGCCACAACAAAAGGAAAACAGAAGTACAGAAGCAGAGAGTTGAGAGAACTGAGAAAAGAGGTTACGAAAGAGCAAAAAAAGAGAACTCCTTTTGAAGCATCTATAACAACTTCGTGCAAGTCACCCCTAATCAAATCAATTTCACCATTATCATTGGGTATAGAAGGATCCATTGACTGGTCAGATGGCTCTTTTTCATATATAGCTTGGGGATCAACATCAGCTTCGTCACCTATGCTAAATAAATCCCTTGGAATTGACTTCATAACATAATGTTTATTTTGATCAAATGGATCTTGCACATAGAAGCATTGGTGTACTTGACATGCCAACACAAAAGGCTCTTCTTGATAGCATTTTTTGTTGAATTGAGCATACGAAGAGCCATAGCCATCCTCTTGAGTCTCATACCAGTCACATCTAAACAATACAACCTTAAAATTGCCAAAGTAGTCTAACTCAATTATATCATTTATTTTTTCATAGTAGGAAACTTTTGCACGAATTGGATTTGGATCCTTTGCACTTGCAAAGCTCGTAGTCAACACAACTAAAGTTACACCACTATTTTGCGTCTTGCGTCTTGCCTCACGTTGCCTAGTATGAAATCTATACCCATTGATAAAATAACCCGAATATCTTTTTGCAATCTTGTTGGGCCCTCTAGAAAGCTCCTTAATCCAATCTGGAACATTCTGACGCATGGCCTTATGCTGATAGAAGTTACACAAGCAGCTTCCACTCACTTTCCTGTTTTCACACACACACACTTTTTAGTGTTTGTTAATAATCTTGTATTAACAGAACACTACTTGAATTGAAGCAGCATTGCATCAATCCTATATTTAAATTTGTCGGAAAGATAACTTTGAAAGCTAATAATATTTTCACTTCTTCTTTTCCAATTTTATTCAGTTTTTGAAGAAGATGAAGTATACAAATATGAGTTTGGCCAAGAACTGAAGTGATCTCATTTTTTTGACGATGTTCTTGAGGTCCTGACAAAAAACACAGTAAGTGCATAGCTTTATTTACTTTCAAAGCAATACTTTCTTTTCTTTTTCTAGAAATACTTACTAGACAGCATATGTGATATTTCATTAATGGTGTTATATAAATTTGAGTTTGATGTAACCATTTATGAAATGATTTAGATTTATAAAATATTAAACTGTTTGTATGTTAATATTCTAAAAAAAGATATGGAACTAAAAAACCTTTTTATCTTCTTTTTTTTATTGTGTTCCTTATGACAGATTTTATTTTCTAGAAGCAAAGGAGACTATTAGAATTTAGACGCATTGTCATGGTGGTAGCTAGGAACTAGGATCTAACATTTGTTACATAATCAATTTACACTATCAAAAAATAACAAAATCCTAACTCAAAATAAGCTAACTAAGATCAACTCTGGCTAATAGCTAAGCATTTTACATTTTCTAGCAATACAAGTAAAATCACCAGTTAAAAGCTAAAGGACTCAAAGTGCAGATTTTCAGCCAAATTAAATGAACAAACAGCCGCTACCTCCTGCCTCATTTCCTTGGGTCCAGAAACAAGAACTCCCACAATAATAAAAAACCAAAATAAAATGGTACTGCACAAAGATATGTATGTAAAAACAAGTTTAAGTTCAACCAGAAGATTTAAAATACACATGCAGTTCTATTAAACGCACACAGTGACAGTAGAGTTGCTTCAACACTAATGCACACATACAGCAACAAATTTCATATAACCAAAAATTAGGATTCAAAACACAAAAGTAGAAAAGAAAAACAGAGATAAAATCATGAGTACCTGTAAAACAATGATCAGCGGTGATGAACCCTAGCAGAAGAACGCTGGCAAATTGGAAGAGATCATAGATGAACGGCAAGCAAAACCTAAAGACTTTATAGATCTGGTTACAAAATACACAAATATACACAAATATGAACGGCAAGCTCGAAACAGCAACATTATTACCAAAAACCCTATAATAGCAACATCAACATTATTAAAATTAGGATTCAAAATGAAAAAGAAAAAGGAATATGCAGAATCATAGGTACCCGGTGATGAACAAGCGAGCAGAAATGATGGAAGCTCGAACTGCTAGCAGAGACAATCGAAGATCAAACGCGAACAAAGTGGATTGAATCTCGATTGCGAGCAGAGAAGATTGAATTTCGAACTACAAGTAGAGAGAATCAAAGCTCAAATGCGTGTCAAGACCTCCATTGCCATCCTCGAAGAGAAGAAGACGAAGAAGAAGATGATTTAGTAGCACGTCAATGTCTGAGGAAGATGAAGATGAGGATGAATTAGCAAAGAAGAGCACACGTCAATGTCTCCTCTATTGCCATCATTGAAGAGAGGAAGATGAAGATGATTTTGTGCTTGTTAGGGTTGGGGTTTTGTCTCAGACTTTCTTTCAGTAAAAGGAGAAGAAGATGATGAATTGAAGGCCCGTGGAGAAAAGGGGTTTTGTTTTTCTTTTTTTTAGTTAAAGTGGGAAAATATTTTGTTAAAATATTTGGAGAGAAGCTTATAATTTAAAAAGAAAATATTAATTTATTTTAGACAACATTTATAAGTTGATGTTTATTAAAAATTTTAAAGCAACTTTTATAAAATGTAATATATGAATATAATAAATGTTGTCTATTTAATTTATTAAAGCAACATTTTTGTTATGTTTTTTAATTAACTAAAAAATAACATTTATAACATGTTGATTTAAAAGAGTTGCAATAGTCTTATTTTTTTGCAACAAATATTAAGAGTTGCTTTTTATTATTTTAGACAACATTTTTTAAGTATTGTTTTAAATATATGTTGTCATAGATCAAAATTGTTGTAGTGTTAGGAGTTATATATATGTCAAATTTTTTATAATTCTTACTTTTTAAAGATACTAGAAGAACATGATTTCTTAAATAATGAAGGCTCAAAAATGGATCATCTATGGTTATTTCTCATGGCTGAACCTTTTATAAGAGAAAAAGTGAAAATTTTGTTGATGAACCTTTAAAAAATTGGTACGAGGATGAAGAGAAAAAAGACCGGAATAGAATTTAGATTTAAAATTTGGTTTCTTCATAAATCAAGCATGAACATAAGCTTGATATTTGAACTTCTCTCCTTTTCTCTCTTACATTCTTACCATGAGAATGAAAAAAAAATGAAAGAGATAAGGGAAGGGGTGGCCAAACTTTAAGGATAAGAAATGAGATTTGTGGTCAAAATATCTCCTAAGAGATAATTATCAAGAGCTGTAATTATGTGAGCACTGATTGTTACTTTATCTGATTAGTTATCTCATATAACATTAGTATGTTAAATTAATTCAACTCTAAAATATTTTTAAAATTTTGGTACAAATTATTAAAATTAAGAGTATTGATAAAAATCTCAAACTAGTTGAATTTGAACTCGGTAAATATACGATATCATTTTTTTTATTATTCACTAATAAAATATTATTTTTGAGAATATTACGTAACTCAAAATATTTTTATTTTTGATACGTGTTCGTCTCATTAAGTAGAGTCAAATTGTAATACACAATTTTTGCAAGTAGAGTCAAATTGTAATACACAATTTTTGCAAGTTCTAACGGTAAAAAATTTTAAAATTTTGTGATACGAAATTTCGAATTATTACGTAAGGTGTAGTAATTTTTGACGTTGCTAAATCTTATATGGGAAAGTATGAGAAGTCAATGGAATATTTGTACAATGGAGATTTATAGAGTATTAAAAATATAACTATTAGTGTTATTTTTTTTCATCAGCTAAAGTTTTTAGGATGAGTAGTACCATATCATGTTATTAGAGCACTAGATCCGAAAGGTCAAGAGTTTGATTTTTGGTGAAACTCAAAATTAGTTTAAGTTTTTGGGAAGATGTTTATTATTCCTAGTACTCAGATGATTATTTTAGATAGTATGGAAGATGTTCATTTTGTAACATAATATAAAGGATGTTCATTTTGTAACTCAATAATCTATTGTACACATTTTATAAATAGTTCATTATCTTCCTAACGAGACTCATCTTATATTTGTTGTGGTGACATTTTTCTTGATTAAGGCAATGTGATATTGTCCTTGTCCCTCTACAAATTTTCATTAATTATGATAGTTATCTCCTGGGTGGGGTATGGAAACATGATGATGTTATGATCATGATCAATGATCAGTAAACTAATTATTATATATATTCTATAAGTTTCTGTTGGTCTAGATTGATTGAAGACACAAGCATGATATGTGTCGGAAAAACCAAATGTTATGTCAATAATTCAATATCATGAGCTTGTTTCGGATTGAAACTTGTGGGGGCAGCTGCATCAAAGCTGAAGAGTGATATAAATTCATTTGTTATATTATTATAGTTCCTGCACTTGGTAGTTGGAAGGCAGTTTTAGACACAACTTATCATGTGTTTCCATTTTAAAAGTGGCAACATCAAGTGACCCATAATTACTATCACGTAAAAAGAAAAGAATGTAGTGTAGCATCATTTCAATTGCTTGCAATGATTCCGATCGAAATGCATTTCAACGCGTGCTCAGAATTTTTTTTTTTTGGGATATTGATTGAGATCAATACTGAATTGAAAGGATATTTTTCCTGTATAAACGAACAAAAAAGAAACTAAAAGGAACAATTAAAAAATATGCATTTAAAAGTCCACTTTTTAATTTGTATATAATAATAATGACTTTGGTGATTTTCAGAAGAATGGAGCAACTTGGTGATATACGTAGTTTTGGTACAGTTATTTGTAGAATTCGCGAAGAACAAAGTCACCCTACCACCTCCATGAATCCGTTGGGGCCGGGGTGAATTGTCCGAGCTGCGACACGTGTCTTGCTAACGTTAGCCGCGTGTAACATGCACAGTATGTCCATGACTATCAATAGACAATAATGTATGTGTAGTTTGTAGTGTGAGTCAGCCTAGTCCAATTTTTATTCAGCAAACAAAACTCATTGTTAAGACTTGAGAGAGTAGACAAAACTAGAACTGCGGAAGAGAAAGAGACTAAAACCGAAGAAGAGAAAAGGTACAAGAAGAAAAAAATAGTTTATGAGTGAAGATATTATATTATTACTGTCGATCGAATATCTAGATCATCTTATATTTGTGTTTTTTTTTTGTTATTACTTACTGTTTATATCCTGGGTCAAGCTGTCGACTCGGGATGTTTAGCGACAAGCCGACCGACCTCTTCAGGTCAGACTATCCGACCTCTTCTCAAAGAGCTCGGCCAAATCGCTAAAGGAGCCCAAAGCAGGCCCAAAATGAAGGAACACAGCCCAATCTAAAGGCAGCCAAAGCCCAGAAAGATAAAGGCAGTTCCCCTAAAGATAAGATGACTTCACTTAAAGATAAGATAAGATAAGATAAGATAACTATCTTATCTCGAGAGAGGTCACTCCTCACCATTATAAATACACTGGAGCACCCAGGTATAACTCATACTCTGATTCTACTCAATACCTGCTTAATACCCTTGCTAATTTAAGCATCGGAGTCCCTTGCAGGTACCCCCCACCCTTCGGTGATAAAGGATCAGCAGCACTCTCAGTTCCACAAGTCGGACACACCAGCTCCGACCGCTATACACCTGCCGGATACGTCGGCTCCGACCAATTAACACAGAAGATCTCGACCGAGATCGACCTACAGTTTCAGGTAACC
>NC_029778.3:46402441-46412821 GCF_000817695.3 Arachis duranensis
CTTCGGGTGTCTCTTGTGGATGTCTACCGAGAAATATGCAATACTGAGAAGATCCCACCACCTCGCCCAATCCAAAACCAAAGAGGTCGGACGCGTTGAGGGTCTACCTCACACTGAAGAGGTTAGACGCGTTGAAGGTCCACCTCACACCAAAGAAGTCGGACGCGTTGAAGGTCCACCTCACACCAAAGAGGTCGGACAAAGTTGAAGGTCAACCTCACACCAAAGAGGTCGGACAAGTTGAAGGTCCACCTCACACCAAAGATGTTGGATGAGTTGAAGGTCCACCTCACACCAAAGAGGTCGGACAAAGTTGAAGGTCCATCTCACACCAAAGTGGTCGGACAAGTTGAAGGTCAACCTCACACCAAAGAGGTAGGACAAGTCGAACATCTCACACCAAAGAGGTCGAACGAGTTGAACGTCCACCTCACACCCCTGAGAGACATGTTCATGGAGGATTCGCAGGAGGAAGGATCTCTAAATCATCTCGCAAAGGATACTTCAAAGAGGTATATTAAGGAAGGGAGAGAGGTTTGAATAGTACTACGGGGTGCAAACAAGCCTTCTGAGATTTTGAAAATTCTTGGGGCAACCACCCATTCTTACCCAACCAAGGGAAAGTGAAAAGCTCATATTATACCTCTTAGTGGGAAGTCGGGCAATAGCCTCATCACTAGTTAAAGAAGACAAAAGTGGGCAACAACCCGTCTACTTCATCATCAAGGCTCTACAAGGGGCCGAACTAAACTATCAAGAGATGAGCAGTTCACCTACGCCCTCATACTCACCTCTCGATGACTCCACCCATACTTTCAAGCTCACACTATCAGAGTTCGGACCAACCAGCCCATAGAAGGCATCCTACAGAAAACAGACTTAGCAGGAAGAATTCTACAGTGGGCAGTCAAGTTATCCGAAATTGATCTTCGACATAAAGCTCAGACAGCCATCAAATCACAGTATATGGCCGACTTTATTACAGAGTGCACTAACACCCCGGGAAATCCTACAAAATGGAAACTCTACATGAACGACTCTTCAAACAAAACCAGGAGTGGTGCAGGCGTAATTATATAAAGCGATCAGGGAAGCCAAATCAAGCTAAATGACCAAGCTGAATACGAGGTGCTACTCGCTGGTTTAAGGCTAGCTAAAGAAGGTAGGAGCTTACCATGTCCAGTGATTCACAAGTAGTCACCTCACAAATAGAAGGGAGCAACCAAGCTGAGGATCCCACCATGAAAAAATACCTCGGGTAATTCGGGGGACCCTGGACAAAACTAGAGAACAGCTCAAAAAATTCGGGGGACCCTGGACAAAAACAGAAAACAGCTCGGACATTTCGGGGAATATGAAGCCCGACACATACCTCGGGAGCAGAATGCCCGAGCTGGTGCACTTTCAAAATCAGCCAGTACCAACAGCTCGGACAATTCGGGGAATATGAAGTTCGACACATACCTCGGGAGCAGAATGGCCGAGCTGATGCACTTTCAAAATCAGCCAACACCAAACCAGGGGGCAATAGTAGAAGCCTCATCCAGGCTACATTATAAGGCCACAACAAGGAAGGAAAACAAACCCTCTCCTCATAGTCTGGTGACACCAGCTCATAACTCTTCTCCTCATCCCTATCTCTACCAATTCTACGGAACCTCCTAAGTCGCACACAGTACCCAGGGTCAGCCATAGTAACACACATTAAAACTATGGAATCCAGTCAATCAGACATGCCGTCCGGGATCTTGTAGACATCTCAGCAATATTTTTTCAAGAAGACATAGGTCAACCATGGGGTTATTACCAAACAACTCAGAAAAATAAGGAAACAACTCGAACAATAACAGCAAAATATTAGATGTCAGATACAGCAGTAAAAGAGAAACTCCAGGAC
The DNA here is from genome assembly GCF_000817695.3 of Arachis duranensis. Classification (NCBI taxonomy): domain Eukaryota; kingdom Viridiplantae; phylum Streptophyta; class Magnoliopsida; order Fabales; family Fabaceae; genus Arachis; species Arachis duranensis. The sequence continues at coordinate 46,404,339 of NC_029778.3, forward strand.
TCACACGAAAGTCCAGGGGCACCCTTTGGAGGCAACAACAGGGCAAGAACACAGAGAAGAGAAGCCGACAATCTATACCCAAACAGTCCGAACACCTCTCAGACAAAAGGTCAAAACAAAAGCTAGAACTTTTATACAGAAGGAGTCAGGCAACGATGAAAAGAAACAAGAACAGCAACAAAACCCTAAAAGCCCACATTCTTCTCAAAGGCGAATGACAAAAGAAAAGTCATAACAAACTATCAAAGACGCAAGCTTTTTGTAGAATGAACCAAAGTTCTTCAGAGCAAAAACCCAACTACAAAGTCAAAACTTTACATAAAAAACATAGCCCCACCAGAGGAGCTCCATCAAGTCCTATGGGCATATCGGACAACTCTACACTCCACCACAAAGGAATCACCTTTCTGATTAGCTTACAGAATGGAGGCAATGATCCCAGTGGAGGTCGAAGAAGGATCGCCCAGAGTGATCCACTATAGTGAAGAGGCCAACTTCCAACTTCAAAAGGAAGAACTCGACCTACTTCCAGAAATCTGAGAAAGAGCTCGGACCAAGGAAGAGGTGTTAAAACGTCAAACGGCCTCAAGATACAATCGGAAGGTAACCTAGCAACGACGATCTCATCCTAATCTAAAATGACATCAGAATAGGTCGGTCAGGAGAAGAGAAGCTAGCAGCCAACTGGAAAGGATCATACCAAGTTGTTCAGAAGAACTGGGGAAAGGTTATTACAAAGTGTCCAACCTCGAGGGGCAAGAGCTACCAAGGTCATGGCATGCCTGCAAAGGGCGCTAGGCCGAGATCCAAAAAGATTGCCTGACCTAGAAAGGTAAGTACTAACATGTACACACTCTTATCTTCATTTTATTAAAAAATTACAAATTCCCTAAAAAGTTTCCTACCAAGACGCCCGAGTACGACAGGTCGGCAAAGTGAACACCAGATTCACCGCCCGATCACGACAAAGTCGGCAAGATAAAAACCAAATTCATCGTCCGATTACAAAGCGACAAGTTGGCAAGGCGAAAACCAACTTCAACGCCCGACCACGATGAAAACCGAATTCATCGTTTGATTCACAGAATAATGCAAGAAGTTATCGAAAGTGATCCCAAAAAGAACCTGACGAGGTCTTATGGATTGCTATATAATAACTTAAAAAGACTGGCCGACACTAAAAAGTCGGACCAAGTCAACCCAAGTTATCAGCAAATCCTTGGAAAGATCGACCTAACGAAGTCGGTCTCCTACAAGACAAGTTATAAAAGTAATCCCTGAAAGAGACCTAACAAAAGTCCAAGAAAGAGGATTACAAAAATAACTTAGAAGAGATCGACCTAACGAAGTTGGTCTCCTACAAAACAAGTTATAAAAGTAATCCCTGAAAGAGACCTGAACAAGGTCCAAGAAAGAGGATTACAGAAATAACTTAGGAGGACCCGACATGACAAAGTCGGCCCAAGCGACAAAAGTTATAAAAGTAATCCCTGAAAGAGACTTGATCAAGGTCCAAGAAAGAGGATTACAGACATAACACAGAAGAGACCTACAAGAAGAAGTCAGACCAAACGAAAGCTACAGCTGGACCGACAAGAAGAAGTCAGACCAACGAAAGCAACAGCTTGGACCGACAAGAAGAAGTCAGACCAAACGAAAGCTACAGCTGGACCAACAAGAAGATGTCCGAGGGTTACCTGAAACTGTTGCTTTCGTTGGTCTGACATCTTCTTGTCGGTCCAGCTGTAGCTTTCGTTTGGTCCGACTTCTTCTTGTCGGTCCAAGCTGTTGCTTTCGTTGGTCTGACTTCTTCTTGTCGGTCCAGCTGTAGCTTTCATTTGGTCTGACTTCTTCTTGTCGGTCTCTTCTGAGTTTATGTCTGTAATCCTCTTTCTTGGACCTTGATCAAGTCTCTTTCAGGGATTACTTTTATAACTTTTGTCGCTTGGGCCGACTTTGTCATGTCGGGTCCTCCTAAGTTATTTCTGTAATCCTCTTTCTTGGACCTTGTTCAGGTCTCTTTCAGGGATTACTTTTATAACTTGTTTTGTAGGAGACCAACTTCGTTAGGTCGATCTCTTCTAAGTTATTTTTGTAATCCTCTTTCTTGGACTTTTGTTAGGTCTCTTTCAGGGATTACTTTTATAACTTGTCTTGTAGGAGACCGACTTCGTTAGGTCGATCTCTTCTAAGTTATAGCAATTCCTCTTTAATAGGGTTGGCCAGACCTCTTTCCGGGGATTTGCTGATAACTTGGGTTGACTTGGTCCGACTTTTTAGTGTCGGCCAGTCTTTTTAAGTTATTATATAGCAATCCATAAGACCTCGTCAGGTTCTTTTTGGGATCACTTTCGATAACTTCTTGCATTATTCTGTGTTCATCTTTGCCGATTCGTAGACGGTGGTTTCTGTCCCAGTTTGATCGTCCTTTAGGTGAATCGCGTTTTCACCTTTGTCGGACGATTATTCCTATTGAGATCGTACAGTTAATCTGTTCTTCACTTTCTGTCGATCTGTTGCTTTATAATCAGACGATGAATGCTTCAGATTAATGCGTCTTGGGAGTTTATAGAGTAGTGAATTTTGGTTTTCACTTTGTCGACCTTTGTCAAGTTCCCCGGCAACGGCGCCAATGTTCCGAGGGTTACGTGAAACTGTAGGTCGATCTCGGTTGAGATCTTCTGTGTTGGTCGGAGCCGACGTGTCCAGCAGGTGTATAGCGGCCGGAGCTGGTGTGTCCGACTTGTGGAACTGAGAGTGCTGCTGATCCTTTATCACCGAAGGGTGGGGGGTACCTGCAAGGGGCTCCGATCCTTAAGTTAGCAAGGGTATTAAGCAGGTATTGAGAAGAATCAAAGTATGAGTTATACCTGGGTGCTCCAGTGTCTTTATAATGGTGAGGAGTGACCTCTCTGGATATAAGATAGTTATCTTATCTTATCTTATCTTATCTTTGAGTGAAGTCATCTTATCTTTAGGGGAACTGCCTTTATCTTTCTGGGCTTTGATTGCCTTTAGATTGGGTTGTGTTCCTTCATTTTGGGCCTGCTTTGGGCTCCTTTGGCGATTTGGCCGAGCTTTTTGAGAAGAGGTCGGATAGTCTGACCTGAAGAGGTCGGTCAGCTTGTCACTAAACATCCTGGTCGGACAGCTTGACCCAGGGTATGAATAGGTACCGGACGGTTCGGGGTGATCCTCGTGTGGATAGCTGGGGCGTGATTTGAAATGGGTCGTGTGGGTGAGACGGGGAGCCGACGTTCCGAGCTCTCGACGAAGGGGGGTGCCACCTGCAATGACACTCCAACGCTCAAGTCAGTCGAATGTGCAGGCGAAAAGGTGGTAAGGCAGTGTGTGACGTACCTTGGGGGAAGGGCAGGTCCTTCCCCATTTATAGCGTGTCAGAGGTGGGCCCTGCAAGGACAGGCCCACCTTCCTCAAAGCTTCCTCACAGCTGCAGTGGAGAGCTGTCAAGGACGCGTGTCCGGGTCACGTAGTGAGTTGTACATGCCTGACCGTTCGGGTCGGGTCATCAGTGGGTCAGGTTTACCCGCAAGTGGCCTGGGCCAGGCCGTAACAGTGCCCCCAACGTGCCAGCAATTAGCCGCATGGGCTGTTGGTGGCGTGTTATCTCCTCGTTCGTTGTCGCCAGGTCGGTGGTCCGTGGAGGGAACGCGCCTCTTGTGTGCGTGCCCGTTCGTTGTTGAGATGATCATCCATCGCCTTGTTCCTCGCGCAGAGCATTAAATGCTTATAATGGGTTGAAAAATCCTGTACGCAAAGACCATTTTGCCCCCAGGCCTTTCGCGCTCCCTTTTCGGCAGTTTTAAACAGTTTCGCATTAGTTTTCCTTTTCCACTCTTGCTTCTCCAATCTCATCCTTCCGCATTCTCTATTATCCAGAGACTTATTCTAGCATTCCTGTGCATCCCTTTCTTTTTCAAGTTTTTTCGCAATCAATCCAGGTAATCATCGACCCCTTCTCTTTTCTGCTTCAATGCTTTCTTGCATGTCTATTGTATGTGCTTGCTGCTTGTTGTTTAGTTTTTGTAGGATAGATACCTTTTTAATGTCAAGTAAGGTGTGTTAGGGGGGTTACCATTCCAGGATAGGCTGTTTGGGGTTTATCTTTTAGCCGTGTGGTGCGGTATTTTACAACCACACTACTAACCGGCAAGTGCACCGGGTCGTACCAAGTAATACCTTACGTGAGTAAGGGTCGATCCCACGAGAATTGATGGATTAAGCAACAATAGTATTTGATAGGTGATAAACCACTATTTTATGGTTTATCTTGTGCTCAATTGAGTGGATTTTATCAACTCTTTACCCACTTATTCATAATATTTGCATAGTTTTATATTTCCTTCTTGATTTTGTACTATGATTGAAAACGTGCTTCTTTGATCTTATATTTGCTTATTATTAATCCTCTCTTATTACCATTAGATGCCTTGATATGTGTGTTAAGTGATCTCAGAGATTACAGGGCAGGAATGGCTCAGAGGATGGAAAGGAAGCATACAGAAGTGGAAGGAATACAAGAAGTTGGAGAAATTGCTAAGCTGTACCGCCTGACCTCTTTGCACTCAAACGGCTATAACTTTAGCTACAGAGGTCCAAACGACGCGGTTCTAGTTGCGTTGGAAAGCTAACGTCCGGGGCTTCCATTTGATATATAATTTCCCATAGCTGCTCCGACGCCAGGTGACGCGAACGCGTGGGTCACGCGGACGCGTGACCTGGCAAGAACACAACCCGCGCGGCCGCGTCACTTTTCCGCGACCTGTACGTACCAGAATACGCTGGGGGCAATTTCTGGGCTGTTTTTAACCCACTTTACGGCCTAGAAAACACAGATTAGAGGCTATAAAGTGGGGGAATCCATTCATTCATGAGGAGGCTCTCATAATTCACTTTTCATGTTTTAGATGTAGTTTTTAGAGAGAGAGGTTCTCTCCTCTCTCTTAGTATTAGGATTTAGGATTTCTCTTAGTTTTAGGAGTGGCTCTCAATCCCGGGTTCTTTATTTATTCTATTATTTTATTTCAGTTTGTTAATGTTGGTTTATGAACTTCATGTTAGAATTGATTTCTTTTATTAATGCATTTTGAGGTATTTCAGATTATGATTGTTTTATTCTGTTTAAGATTGCTTTCAATTCAATTTAGATTTATTTTTCCCTTTCGTCTTTGGTTAAATAATTGGTGACCCTTGAGTTATCAAACTCATTGTTGATTGAAAATTGGAATTCTTCAAGAATTAATTCAAGTTCCAATAACTCTAGTATTTCCCAAGGAAAGACTAGGACTTGAGGAATCAGAATTAATTCATCCACATAACTTACCTTCATAGTTAGAGGTTAACAAAGTGGGAGAAGAATCCAATTCTCTTTACAATTGATAAGGATAACCAGGATAGGACTTCCTGTTTTCGTACCTTGCCAAGAGTTTATCTTATAGTTATTTATTTATTTTATTTCTTCTTATGCAACATACTGCTCCCTAATTTCTAAAACCCCTAATTTACAAACTCATAACCAATAATAAGAACATACCTCCCTGCAATTCCTTAAGAAGATGACCCGAGGTTTGAATACTCGGTTATCAATTTCAAGGGAGTTTGTTACTTGTGACAACCAAAACGTTTGTATGAAAGGACTTTTGAAGGTTTAGAAACTATACTTGCAACAAGGATTTATCCACAAATTTCTAGACCACGCAAAAGTTCTCTCATCAAAATGGCGCCGTTGCCAGGGAATTGCAAACGTGTGCCTTATTATTGGTTATTGTAAATATTTGCTTTTTGATTTGTTTTTATTTTTATTTTTATTTGCTTTTTCGTAAATTAAGATGTTATTGATTTTATTTTAAAATTTTTATCTTATCTTATCTTATTTCAAAAAACAAATTTAAAAAAATTTTCAATTTTCAAATTTCAAAAAAAAAATTCAAATTTCAAAAATTAAAAATTCAAATTTCAAAATTTAAAATTCATATTTCAAAATTTAATTTTCAAATTCAAAATTTAAATAACCTTTAATTTCAATTTGTTTTTATTTTTGTTTTTAATTTTTATTTGCTATCATGAACTCTCACCCCTTTGACTATGAGTCTGGTTACAATAATGTTGCAGGAAGAAGAAATTACAATGAGAACAGGCATCAAGGTTGGAACAATCAAAGATGGGAGGAGCCACAAGGACTTGATCAATCCTCATGGCAACAACCACCTCCAATGGACTATCAACAACCACCACCATATGCCTTTGAACCCTTTCCTCAACGTAACTTTGGACCACCAAACTCACAAGCCCCTTTCCGCCATTCACCTCCATATGACCCTAACCCTCAACCACCATACCAACCACCTTATGAGCCATATGAACCATATATAGAACCACCCCCAATTCCAACCCAATTACTCCCAAGAACCACCACTTCAATATTCATCATCTCCATATCCATCAATCCAAGAGCACTATGATCCTACTTATGAAAACCGAGTACATCAAGAGACAAAGGATCGTTTCAAGGAAACAGTGGATCGATTTCAGGCAACTATTCAACAACTGGAGCAAGTAGTAATTCAATGGGTTTCTAGGCGCTCAAATATACAAGGATCAGCCACAGCTCCATGTGGACAGTCTACTGAAGAGCGTAGCATGACGGAGATACCAGAAACCCCAGTGGACAAGACAGAGAATGACTTTGTACTAGAACAAGTAGAAGACGCTGTCATTGTTCAAGAAGAAGAAGAAGTAGTTGAAGACTTAGGAGATGCAGAACCTCCATGGGAAAGTCAAGACATAGAGCCTCCTTCCAAGACGGTTGAAATTAATGCTGAGGAGGGTGTACAACCTCCAAAGCATATCATAGTTGAAGACTTGGAAGAGGTTGATCAAGAGATGGAGATGCAAGAAGAAGAAGCACAACCTACCATGCCCTTGGAAAGAAATGAAGAGGAGATTGAATTGAAAGAGAGCTACCAAGAGGAAGAGGTTGAAATTGAAGAAGCTTGCAAAGAGGTGGTAATTATCAGAGAGGAGCACAAGGGAGTGGATCTTGAAATTTCATTAAAAATACCTCCCCCTAAGTTGCCATCATCCTTCACAACATTCAAGTGGGTAAAATTCATATCCCTTAGCTTTCTAATCCCACTTGAATATGGGCTACTGGAGACGGATGGTCAACTTAGAGCTCTTTGTGGCATCAAGAGTAAGAGGAAGATGGTCAGTGGTAAGAATTGTCCTGCAAAGTTCATCATGGTTGGAAGCTTTAAGTTTAAACACAAAGGTTGGTATAAAGCTCAACTGAATGGGTCTAGGAAGCTGTTTGGTCGCTGCAGTGAGAGTTCAAATCACCTTTTACCCGGCTGGAAAAATGCAGATCGAGACAAAAATGGGTGTAAAAGTAAAGTTTGGGATCCTGGAATCTGTTCTGGCATTTGTCACCCCGGGAGCCTAAGAATCTGTTTGAAGCTTCTTAAGGGCTTTACATGCTTAGTTTGGGATCCCGGAGGATACTGGAATCACAAACATTGGTGGAGATTCCTGGATGAGTTCAAGCACAAGCCACCATAACAGGAAGCTCACCAAATGTCCAACTTAAGGACTTTAACTAAAAGTGCTAGGTGGGAGACAACCCACCATGGTACGATAGTTCATTTTTCATTTTTATTTAGTTTTATTTGTTTTCTAGTTTTATTTTATTTTATTATATTGAACCTGAAGTTTTGCGTTACATTCATATTAACACTGCATTCTTCATTTTTCAAAAAAAAAAAAAGGGATTTACGCACGCGACGCGGTAGCATCACTGACGCATCCGCATCGTATGTGCGTTAGGAGGAAAAGAAATTGAACAGAGAGTTACGCAGGAGCAAGGCTGGAGGCGTGCCAAGGGCACAAATCGTCCCACATGACCGCATCACTGATGCGGCCGCGTCATTTGCAAAATGGCTTCCCCACGCGTCCGCGTCACCCACGCGACCGCGTGGCCCTGGATTTCGACGTAACAAGGTGTATGGCCGAAAGTTGAGCTGGAATTGGGCTGGACTCATGCTGGAAGCCCAAGCCCTACCACGCGACCGCGTGCCCCGCGCGGCCGCGTCATTTTAAGAAAAAGGCCACCCGCGCGATCGCGTCGACCACGCGACCGCGTCACCCTGGATTTTGGCAATACTAAGTTTTGAACAGAGAGTTGTGCGACCGCGAGGCTGCGCTCGCGCCACTAGCACAAATCAAGTCACGCGATCGCATGCCCCACGCGTCCGCGTCGCCTAACCTTATTGCGCACCACGCAACCGCATTACCCACGCGACCACGTCGCCAGTGTCGCACAACCTCTCCAGATTAGTGCCAATTTTCTTATCTTTTCTTCTCCGAATCCTTATTCTTCTTATCTTTTCTTATTTCTTTCTTCTTCCTTTCTTATTTTCTCTCACTTCCATTCTATTTTATTTAATTTATTTGCATACTTTCATTCA
>NC_029778.3:46412899-46419267 GCF_000817695.3 Arachis duranensis
CATTATGCACTTCTCTATTATACTTTATACTATTCAATGCTTGCTTTTCATAAACTCCCTTTACTATTTTATTAATTGAATTTAATTGTCAATACAAACATGATGGTTCGTTACGAGTGATAACATATTTCAATTGGACATTGAATGCTTGATCTATGCTACTCATGCCTTTGCCTGCATGCCAATAAACCACTTGCATTTACTTGTCCCTATATGCACTTGTTATATTTCCATTGATGAACTTTTCACATGTCGTCCGGACCATGTGTTAATATCATTCTTCTTTATTGTGCATCGATTATCACTTACACCACCCTCTTCCTTGCTCTATCCCTTTAAATTTATTTCACTTTCTCTTCCCCTTTTCAGGATGGCCACCAAGAAAGGAAAGGAGAAAGCTACTCCCAAACCACCGGCAAGGAAAGGAACGAAAGGAGCCCTACCTGAGGAACCACAACCCCCATCCACTTGCACATATTAGCATACACCGAGGACGGTGCAATCTTTAAGTGTGGGGAGGTCGATACCGATCTCCATGGGTTAATTATTTCTTGACTCAACACCAAAATTTTTTTTATTTTATTTGTTTGTTCATTGTTGCATTTGCATAATTGATTGCATATTTGTTTGATTTTTTGCATATTTTACCACTTGGTTGAAGTAATATTTTCTTTTCCAAGAAACCTTTTAAAGTATTTCACTAATTTGAATAAAATTTTTTTTGTTACACTTGTTTGAAGAAATATTATATTGGAACATGGTTTAGAGCTCGAACACACAAAACTTGCTTATGATTTAAGTGTGGGAAAATTGTGTTTGGAAACATTTGGTTTGAGAATTGAGTATGTTAGAAATTTCTGAAAATGTGAAAGAAATGTTTAGGACATGTTTATGCATTCAATAATTTAATCATATGCATTGAGAAAAATAAAAGAAAAATAATATAAAAAAAGAGAGAAAAATAAAAGAAAAAGAAAAGAAAAGAAAAGAAAAAGAGCAAATAAAAGGGGACAAAATGCCCCAAAGTGAGTGGTGAAAGTAATGCATATGAGTTGTACTTGAAATTAGAATGTATGAATATGTGGAAAACATAGTTAATGGATGGTTAGATGTTGTATTATGATTACATCGATTGTCTAAGTTAGGTGGAAAAGTTTAAGTTAATTAAGGATTAAGATTTTTAGTCCACTTGGCCAAATACAATCCTACCTTGACCCTAACCCCATTACAACCCTTAAAAGACCTCTTGATATGTGTATTTATGCATTAAATTTTTGTTGATTGTTAGATGAAGAGCAAGCCTTAGAAAGCAAGGTTAGTAGAGAATTGAGAGAGTCGAACCTTAAACACTTGAATGATTAGAGTGTATACACTTCCAATGAGGGTTCGATGCTCGATTCTTTGTTCCCGGCTTTCATGAGCTATTTTCTTCTGCAAGTTTACTTTTACTTCATTTTTATGATTTGAATCAGTAAAATCCAGTTGATATATGTTCTTGAAAGATTTATTTATTGTTAACCAAGTAGGTAGAAACATTCTGCATGTACTTGCATTCATATAGATAGGATTGCATTTCATATTAATCTACCATTCCTCTTCATCTTTATAGTTTCTCTTGAGCTTAACATGAGGACATGCTAGTGTTTAAGTGTGGGGAGGTTGATAAACCACTATTTTATAGTTCATCTTGTGCTCAATTGAGTGGATTTTATCAACTCTTTACCCACTTATTCATAATATTTGCATAGTTTTATATTTCCTTCCTGATTTTGTACTATGATTGAAAACGTGCTTCTTTGATCTTATATTTGCTTATTATTAATCCTCTCTTATTACCATTAGATGTCTTGATATGTGTGTTAAGTGATCTCAGAGATTACAGGGCAGGAATGGCTCAGAGGATGGAAAGGAAGCATGCAGAAGTGGAAGGAATACAAGAAGTTGGAGAAATTGCTAAGCTGTACCGCCTGACCTCTTTGCACTCAAACGGCTATAAATTTAGCTACAGAGGTCCAAACGATGCGGTTCTAGTTGTGTTGGAAAGCTAACGTCCGGGGCTTCGATTTGATATATAATTTTCCATAGCTGCCCCGACGCCAGGTGACGCGAATGCGTGGGTCACGCGGACACGTGACCTGGCAGGAACACAACCCGCGCGGCCGCGTGATCCATGCGGCCGCGTCACTTTTCCGCGACCTGTATGTACCAGAATACGCTGGGGGCAACTTCTAGGCTGTTTTTAACCCAGTTTGTGGCCCAGAAAACACAGATTAGAGGCTATAAAGTGGGGGAATCCATTCATTCATGAGGAGGCTCTCATAATTCACTTTTCATGTTTTAGATGTAATTTTTAGAGAGAGAGGTTCTCTCCTCTCTCTTAGTATTAAATAGCTGCTCTAACGCCAGGCAATGCGAATGCGTAGGTCACGCAGACGCGTGACTTGGCAGGAACACAACCCGCGCGGCCGCGTCACTTTTCCACGACCTGTACGTACCAGAATACGCTGGGGGCGATTTTTCAGATTATGATTGTTTTATTCTGTTTAAGATTGCTTTCAATTCAATTTAGATTTATTTTTCCCTTTCGGCTTTGGTTAAATAATTGGTGACCCTTGAGTTATCAAACTCATTGTTGATTGAAAATTGAAATTATTCAAGAATTAATTCAAGTTCCAATAACTCTAGTCTTTCCCAAGGAAAGACTAGGACCTGAGGAATCAGAATTAATTCATCCACATAACTTACCTTCATAGTTAGAGGTTAACAAAGTGGGAGAAGAATCCAATTCTCTTTACAATTGATAAGGATAACCAGGATAGGACTTGCTGTTTTCATACCTTGCCAAGAGTTTATTTTATAGTTATTTATTTATTTTATTTCTTCTTATGCAACATACTACTCCCTAATTTCTAAAACCCCTAATTTACAAACTCATAACCAATAATAAGAACATACCTCCCTGTAATTCCTTGAGAAGACGACCCGAGGTTTGAATACTCGGTTATCAATTTCAAGGGAGTTTGTTACTTGTGACACCCAAAACGTTTGTATGAAAGGACTTTTGAAGGTTTAGAAACTATACTTGCAACGAGGATTTATCCGCAAATTTCTAGACCACGCAAAAGTTCTCTCATCAATAGGCTTAATTAGGCAAGCAGAAATTGGTTTTGAGATGTTTAAAAGGTTTAAGTTTGAATTCAAAATATCAAAAGTATAGACAATTAAATAAATTGGGAATAAAATATTGAGAAAACAGTTAAGGCTTTAGAGTTATCTATTTTTCCGGATTAACTTTTCTTACTAACTATTTTAATTATGTAAGATTTAATTTATGGCAAACTATATGTGACTAGACCCTAATTCCTTAGACCTTCCTAGTCTCCTCTAAAATTCATCAACTGCCAATTCCTTGGTCAATTAATTCCAATTAGAAGGTAAAAATCAATTTTCAGTTTATATGCCACAAAAATTCTAATTACCCAAAAATAAGGGGATTATATGTCACGTATCCCGTTAAATCCGAATATTAAAATTTAGGAAAATATGTTTTCAAGCTGTTGTTCAAGTAAAGAGCTTTTCCAAGTTTTACAAGAACTCAAATAGAAAAAGGATCATACTTCTGTTCCACCCAAATTCATAAGATAAAGAACGAAAACAATTCTTAAATATAAATCCAAAACATAAATTAAAATAGAAAAAGTAATAAAATCAATCTATACAAATAGACAGAGCTCCTAACCTTAACAGTGGAGGATTAGCTGCTCATGGAATGTGAGATGTAAATTTGTATAGAATTCCCTAATGGAATCCCTCTAATCTAATGTCTTCTAATAGAAGAGAAGTCTCCCTTTTTTATAACTAATCCTAATTAATTTAAAATTTAATTATCTAAAAATAAAAATAATATCTTTTCCTAAAAGATGAGATTTGAATTTAAATTCGAATTAATTTACAGATCTTCAGTTGATGGGTGGGGACCACTTGCTTTGTCCATTCTGCAGCTTCTAATCTGTGTTTTCTGGGCTGGAAAGTGGGTCAAAACAGCCCAAAATTCGTAACCAGCGTTTTCTGAATTATTGCAGATCGCGTATGTGACGCGTCCGCGTCGTCCACGCGCTCGCGTCATTTGTGCAGATTCCAGTCCACGCATCCGCGTCAGGCACGCGATCGCGTCATTGCGATTTCTCCATTCCATGCGGTTGCGTGAGCCATGCATCCGTGTTGGTCTTCGCTAGTCATCTCTTTGGTTTCTTCTTTTTCTCTGCAGAAACTTCATCAAATCCCTAGGAATGCTACCTAAAATAAATAATATTGCACAAAACTCAAAATAGCATCCATAGTGGCTAAAATATAATTAATTATTAATTAAACTCAACAATTTAGATGCAAATTCACTAGGAAAAGATAGACAAGATGCTCACGCATCACAACACCAAACTTAAACTGTTGCTTGTCCTCAAGCAACCAAAACTAATATAAGCTTATGATGTGAATTTGCATGAGAATGAGAGTTCGATTAAGCTCATGTCTCTTTTTATAGTGGGGTTTATAACTGTAATCCTGAATAGGTTTGGCAACTCACTCTCCTTTGAATCAAGAATGTTATTGTCATTCAGAATTAGAATCCGGATGAAATTATGAATTCTCTGATCTTTACATTTCAGTTTAATCCATGAACACATCAACATTTACTTTAATTTATTTTTCTTTGGTGCTTTGCACCTTGAGCCTAGCCGTGACTTTAAATGTTTTGTCTCAAGAGTTACTTGACACAAAAACACCACAAGCACTTAACTGGGGAACTCCCTTTGAGTTCTGATTTTTCTTTCAGTTACTCCCAGACAGTGGTGCTCAAAGCCTTTGGCATACTCTGTTAAATGCAATTGATATTGACTCTAAGTGTTCTGTCTTAAGGATTACTTGACACAATCACACCACAAGCATATGACTAGGGAAACAATGGTGCACGAAATTGTGATCATCAATGGTGCCATCAACATGGTATGCTCAATTGTAATCTCAACTCTTTATCACAACTTCGCACAACTAACCAGCAAGTGCACTGGGTCGTCCAAGTAATAAATCTTACGCGAGTAAGGGTCGATCCCACGGAGATAATAAAACATAAAGTAAAGATAGAGATACTTATGTAATTCATTGGTGAGAATTTCAGATAAGCGTATGGAGATGCTTTGTCCCTTCCGTCTCTCTGCTTTCCTACTGTCTTCATCCAATCCTTCTTACACCTTTCCATGGCAAGCTGTATGTTGGGCATCACCGTTGTCAATGGCTACAGTCTCGTCCTCTCAGTGAAAATGTTCAACGCGCTCTGTCACAGCACGACTATTCAGCTGTCGGTTCTCGATCATGTCGGAATAGAATCCAATGATTCTTTTGCGTCTGTCACTAACGCCCCACAATCGCGAGTTTGAAGCTCGTCACAGTCATTCAATCTTTGAATCCTACTCAGAATACCACAGACAAGGTTTAGACCTTCCGGATTCTCAAGAATGCCGCCATCAATTCTAGCTTATACCACGAAGATTCCGATTAAGGGATCCAAGAGATATCCACTCAATCTAAGATAGAACGGAGGTGGTTGTCAGGCACACGTTCATAGGTGAGAATGATGATGAGTGTCACGGATCATCACATTCATCATGTTGAGGAACAAGTGATATCTTAGAACAAGAATAGCCCGAATTGAATAGAAGAACAATAGTAATTGCATTAATACTCGAGGTACAGCAGAGCTCCACACCTTAATCTATGGTGTGTAGAAACCCCACCGTTGAAAATACATAAGTGATAATGGTAATCATTGGCTTCGGCCCCATAGAGGGAACCAGAAGAGCCAAGATGATCTAAGACGTCCAAAGATGAAAATACAATAGCAAAAGGTCCTATTTATAGAGAACTAGTAGCTAAGGATTTACAGAAATGAGTAAATGACATAAAAATCCACTTCCGGGCCCACTTGGTGTGTGCTTGGGCTGAGCATTGAAGCTTTCATGTGTAGAGACTTTTCTTGGAGTTAAACTCCAGCTTTTGTGCCAATTTGGGCGTTTAACTCCCATTCTTGTGCCAGTTCCGGTGTTTTACGCCAGAATTCTTGAGCTGACTTGGAACGCCTGTTTGGGCCATAAAATCTCGGGCAAATTATGGACTATTATACATTGCTGGAAAGCCCAGGATGTCTAATTTCCAACGCAATTGAGAGTGTGCCAATTTGGCTTTTGTAGCTCCAGAAAATCCACTTCGAGTGCAGGGAGGTCAGAATCTAACAGCATCTGCAGTCCTTTTCAGCCTCTGAATAAGATTTTTGCTCAGGTCCCTCAATTTCAGCCAAAAAATACCTGAAATCACAT
>NC_029778.3:46419538-46419712 GCF_000817695.3 Arachis duranensis
AATGAATTCCAAAAACATCTATGAAGATCAGTATTAATTAGATGAGCGGGGCTTGTAGCTTTTTGCCTCTGAACAGTTTTGCCATCTTACTTTATCCTTTGAAATTCAAAATGTTTGGCTTCTATAGGAACTCAAAATCCAGATAGTGTTATTGATTCTCCTAGTTAAGTATGG
>NC_029778.3:46420618-46422129 GCF_000817695.3 Arachis duranensis
GTATCTCTTAGATTCCCCAACAGAATCTTCGTGGTATAAGTTAGATAGTTGGCGGCATTCATCTGGATCCGGAAAGTCCAACCTTGTCTGTGGTGTTCCGAGTAGGATCCTGGGAGTCCGGAAAGTCCAACCTTGTCTGTGGTGTTCCGAGTAGGATCCTGGGAGTCCGGAAAGTCCAACCTTGTCTGTGGTGTTCCGAGTAGGATCCTGGGAGTCCGGAAAGTCCAACCTTGTCTGTGGTGTTCCGAGTAGGATTCCGATCATGAGTGACCGTGACGTGCTTCAAACTTTAACCTGCTGGGCGTTGGTGACAGACGCAAAAGAGGGATTCTATTCCAGTAGGAGCGGGAACCAACCGGTGATTAGCCGTACTGTGACAGAGTGCGTTAGCATAGTTTTCACTGCGAGGATGGGATGTAGCCATCAGCCATGGGTGATGCCTCCAGACTGGTTAGCTGTGCGAGTGACAGTCGCACAGGTTATTTCCCCGTGAGGAATGAAAGTAGCCACAGTTGATGGTGAACCCCTATACAAAGCTTGCCATGGAAAGGAGTAAGAAGGATTGAGTAGAAGAAGTAGGAGAGCAGGCGTCCGAGAGCTCTACAGCATCTCCATCCGCTTATCTGAAATTCCTACCAATGAATCTGCATAAGTGTTCTATCCTTTTTATTATTTCTTCTTTTTATTATTAATTATTCGAAAACCCATAAACCATTTTTAATCTGCCTAACTGAGATTTGCAAGGTGACCATAGCTTGCTTCATACCAACAATCTCTGTGGATTCGACCCTTACTCACGTAAGGTTTATTACTTGGACGACCCAGTACACTTGCTGGTTAGTTGAACGAGATTGTGAAGGAAATAAACAATGCCCTCAGAGCATAAATCCAATTACAAGAAAAAAGGGAATCACAATTTCGTCCACCAGAACATTTTTTATTTAAGAAAGGTGATGGATTCATAGAACATTCATAACTTTAAGGCATAGACACTAAGACACTAATGATCATGTAATAAGACACAAACATAGATAATCATAAGCATGAAAATTCGAAAAACAGAAAAATAAAGAACAAGGAGATTAAAGAACGGGTCCACCTTAGTGATGGCGGCTTGTTCTTCCTCTTGAAGATCTTATGAAGTGCTTGAGCTCCTCAATGTCTCTCCTTTGCCTTTGTTGCTCCTCTCTCATGATTCTTTGATCTTCTCTAATTTCATGGAGGAGAATGGAATGTTCTTGGTGCTCCACCCTTAGTTGTCCCATGTTGGAACTCAATTCTCCTAGGGAGGTGTTGATTTGATCCTAGTAGTTTTGTGGAGTAAAGTGCATCCCTTGAGACATCTCAGGGATTTCATGATGAGGAATTTCCTCATGCTCATGTCTATGAGTGGGATCTCCTGTTTGCATTGAGCTCCTTCCACACAGATATCCATGAGGACTTGGTCCAACCTTTGATTAAAGTTGACCTTTTTTTTAGTTTGAAAAGGGACCTCGGGGATCACCTTCTTC
>NC_029778.3:46422264-46423237 GCF_000817695.3 Arachis duranensis
TTTCCTCTTTCTAGAGGTTTCTCCGGCCTTAGATGCCATAAATGGTTATGGAAAAACAAAAAGCAATGCTTTTACCACACCAAACTTAGAAGGTTTGCTCGTCCTCGAGCAAAAGGAGAAAGAAGAGAGTAGAAGAAGAAGAAATAGAGGAGATAGAGGTGGCTTTGTTTTTCGTCCAAGGGGGAGAAGTAGTGTGTAAGTTGTGTGAAAATGAAGGAGTGAAGATGGGTTTATATAGGGGTGGAGAGAGGGGTAGGGTTCGGCCAATATGGGTGAGTTTGGGAGGGAAAGTGGTTTGAATTTGAATGGTGAGGTAGGTGGGGTTTTATGAAGAATGGATGTGAGTGGTGAAGAAAATAGTGGGATTTGATAGGTGAGGGATTTTTGGAGAAGAGGTGTTGAGGTGATTGGTGAATGGGTGAAGAAGAGAGAGAGTGGTGGGGTAGGTGGGGATCCTATGGGATCCACAGATCTTGAGGTGTCAAGAAAAATTCATCCCTGCACCAAGTGGTGAGCAAAAATGCTCCTTCTGCCAATTCTGGTGTTAAACGCCGGGCTGGTGCCCATTTCTGGCGTTTAACGCCAGCTTCTTGCCCTTTCCTGGCATTTAACGCCAGTCTGGTGCCCTTTTCTGGCGTTAAACGCCTAGAATGGTGCCAGACTGGGCGTTAAACGCCCATTTGCTGTCTTCACTGGCGTTTAAACGCCAGCAAGTTTTCCTCCAGAGTGTGCTATTTTTCTTTCTGTTTTTCATTCTGTTTTTGCTTTTTCAATTGATTTTGTGACTTCCCATGATCATCAACCTATAAAAAAACATAAAATAACAAAGGAAAATAGATAAATATAACATTGGGTTGCCTCCCAACAAGCGCTTCTTTAACGCTAGTAGCTTGACAGTGGGCTCTCATGGAGCCTCACAGATACTCAGAGCAATGTTGGAACCTCCCAACACCAAACTTAGAGTTTGAATATG
>NC_029778.3:46423391-46424260 GCF_000817695.3 Arachis duranensis
CAGAGGGATATCCTTGAGCCTTAAACATAAGGGATTCTTCATTCACTTGAATGATCAATTCTCCTCTGTCAACATCAATCACAGCCTTTGCTGTGGCTAGGAAGGGTCTTCCAAGGATGATGGATTCATCCATGCACTTCCCAGTCTCTAGGACTTTGAAATCAGCAGGGATGTAATTGTCTTCAATCTTTACCAGAACATCCTCTACAAGTCCATAAGCTTGTTTTCTTGAATTGTCTGCCATCTTTAGTGAGATTCTTGCAGCTTGTACCTCAAAGATCCCTTGCTTCTCCATTACAGAGAGAGGCATGAGGTTTATGCTTGACCCTAGGTCACACAGAGCCTTCTTGAAGGTCATGGTGCCTACTGTACAAGGTATTGAGAACTTCCCAGGGTCCTGTCTCTTTTGAGGTAATGTCTGCCTAGTCAAGTCATCCAGTTCTTTGGTGAGCAAAGGGGGTTCATCCTCTCAAGTCTCATTACCAAATAACTTGTCATTTAGCTTCATGATTGCTCCAAGGTACTTAGCAACTTGCTCCTCAGTGGCATCTTCGTCCTCTTCAGAGGAAGAATAATCATCAGAGCTCATGAATGGCAGAAGTAAATCCAATGGAATCTCTATGGTCTTAGTGTGAGCCTCAGATTCCCATGATTCCTCATTAGGGAACTCATTGGAGGCCAGTGGACGTCCATTGAGGTTTTCCTCAGTGACGTTCACTGCCTCTTTCTCCTCTCCAAATTCGGCCATCTTGATGGCCTTGCACTCTCCTTTTGGATTCTCTTCTGTATTACTTGGAAGAGTACTAGGAGGGAGTTTAGTAACTTTCTTACTCAACTGACCCACTTGTGCCTCCAAGTTTCTAATGGAA
>NC_029778.3:46424455-46425144 GCF_000817695.3 Arachis duranensis
GCTAAACCTGTTTCTTCCACCATTATTGTTGTTGAAACCTTGTTGAGGTCTCTGTTGATCCTTCCATGGGAGATTTGGATGATTTCTCCATGAAGGATTATAGGTGTTTCCATAGGGTTCTCCCATGTAATTCACCTCTTCCATTGATGGGTTCTCAGGATCATAGGCTTCTTCTTCAGATGAAGCATCCTTAGTACTACCTGGTGCAGCTTGCATTCCAGACAGACTTTGAGAAATCATATTGACTTGCTGAGTCAATATTTTATTCTGAGCCAATATGTCATTCAGAGTATCAATCTCAAGAACTCCTTTCTTCTGATTCGTCCCATTGTTCACAGGAATCCTTTCAGAAGTGTACATGAATTGATTATTTGCAACCATTTCAATGAGTTCTTGAGCTTGTGCAGGCATCTTCTTCAGATGAAGAGATCCTCCAACAGAGCTATCCAATGACATCTTGGACAGTTCAGACAGACCACCATAGAAGATACCTATGATGCTCCATTTAGAAAGCATGTCAGAGGGACACTTTCTGATCAATTGTTTGTATCTTTCCCAAGCTTCATAGAGGGATTCACCTTCCTTCTGTCTGAAGGTTTGGACTTCCACTCTAAGCTTACTCAATTTTTGAGGTGGAAAGAACTTTGCCAAGAAGGCATTGACTAGCTTTTCCCAAGAGTTCAGGCTTT
>NC_029778.3:46425173-46432682 GCF_000817695.3 Arachis duranensis
CTCAAAGTTGTTTGCTCCAATGGCAGGGATAGAGATGCTTCTCCCATAAAAGTCAGGAGTAGGTGCAGTAAAGTCACCCAGCACCTTCCTTGCATTGTTGGCATTGTTGTTGTTTTCGGCTGCCATGTCTTCTTCCTTGAAGATTTCTGTTAGGTCCTTTACAGAGAGTTGTGCTTTAGCTTCTCTTAGCTTTCGCTTCAAGGTCCTTTCAGGTTCAGGGTTAGCCTCAACAAGAATACTTTTGTCTTTATTCCTGCTCATATGAAAGAGAAGAGAACAAGAAAATATGGAATCCTCTATGTCACATTATAGAGATTCCTTGAGGTGTCAGAGGAAAAGAAAAATAGAAGGAAGAGGTAGAAGAATTCCAACTTATCAAGAAAGATAGAGTTTGAATTGTGCATTGAGGAGGAGTGTTAGTTCATAAATACAAGGATGTGAGAAGAGGGGAAGAATTTTTTTGAAATTAAAGTAAAATATTTTAAAATAATTAAAAGAAATTTTGAAAATTTGATTAATGATTTTCGAAAACTAAGATTGAAAAAGAAATAAAGTGATTTTTGAAAAAGATTTTGAAATTAGAAATCAAAAAGATATGATTGAAAACTATTTTGAAAAAGATGTGATTAAAAAGATATGATTGAAAAGTTATGGTTTTGAAAAGATATGATTGAAAAACAATTTAAAAAGATTTGATTTTTAAAATCAATGACTTGGCTAACAAGAAAAGATATGATTCAAACATTAAACCTTTCCCAACAGAAAAGGCAACATACTTGAAATGTTGAATCAAATCATTAATTGTTAGCAAGTATTTTTGAAAAATGGAAAGAAATTGATTTTAAAAATATATGATTGAAAAGGTATGATTTGAAAAAGATTTGATTTTGAAAAATTATGAAAACTTAAAAAAAATTTGCATTAAAAACAAAATCTTCCCTCTTGTGCCATCCTGGCGTTAAACGCCCAGAATGGTATACATTCTGGCATTTAACGCCCAAAAGTCTACCCTTTTGGGCGTTAAACGCCTAGCCAGGCACCCTGGCTGGCGTTTAAACGCCAGTTTTCCTTCTTCACTGGGCATTTTGAACGCCCAGCTTTTTCTGTGTAATTCCTCTGCTG
This sequence comes from Arachis duranensis, assembly GCF_000817695.3. NCBI lineage: Eukaryota > Viridiplantae > Streptophyta > Magnoliopsida > Fabales > Fabaceae > Arachis > Arachis duranensis. The sequence continues at coordinate 46,426,296 of NC_029778.3, forward strand.
TATGTTCTGAATCTTCAATTCTCTGTATTATTGACTTCAAAAGACACAAATTAAAAATATTTTTTGAATTTTTAATGATGGGGAATAATCAAAATGCAACCAAAATTAAATAAACAATGCATGCAAGACACCAAACTTAGAAGTTTGTATACTACTAACACTAACAAATTGAGAATGCATATGAGAAACAACAAAACACTCAAGACAAGAGAATTTAAAGATCAGAGCAATGAAATCATCAAGAATAACTTGAAGATCAATGAAGACACATGAATGAATTCGAAAAATGCAAGAAGAATAGAAACATGCAATTGACACCAAACTTAAAATGAGACACTAGACTCAAACAAGAAATATTTTTGGTTTTTATGATTTTGTAATTTTTTTGATTTTTTCGAAAATTAATGTGGAAAAGAAAATAAGGATATCAAAATTTTTAATAAGAATTCCAGGAATCATGCAATGCTAGTCTAAGACTCCGGTCCAGGAATTAGACATGGCTTACTAGCCAGCCAAGCTTTCAAAGAAAGCTCCGGTCCAAAACACTAGACATGGCCAATGGCCAGCCAAGCTTTAGCAGATCATTGCTTTCAATAGCAAAATTGATAGAAATCAACAAGCTCTTGTGATGATAAGTTGAAACCTCGGTCCAAAATATTAGACATGGTTTCACAACCAGCCAGACTTTAACAAATCATCATGAAACTCTAGAATTCATTCTTAAAAACTCTGAAGAACAAATAAATTTTTTTTTGAAATTTTTCGAAAATAAGAAGTAAAAAGCTTAAACATAAAATAAAATTACCTAATCTGAGCAACAAGATGAACCGTCAGTTGTCCAAACTTGAACAATCCCCGGCAACGGCACCAAAAACTTGGTGTTGTTGCCGGATCAAAACTTGGCACTGTTATTGCAGGGAACAAATGCGAAACTGTAGTTAGGATATTTAAGTCCCCGGCAACGGCGCCAAAAACTTGGTGCACAAAATTGTGATCATCAATGGCGCCATCAATATGGTACGCTCAATTGTAATCTCAACTCTTTATCACAACTTCGCACAACTAACCAGCAAGTGCACTGGGTCGGCCAAGTAATAAACCTTACGCGAGTAAGGATTGATCCCACGGAGATTGTTGGTATGAAGCAAGCTATGGTCATCTTGTAAATCTCAGTCAGGCGGATTCAAATGGTTTTGGAGGATTAATGATTAGAAGATAAATAAAACATAAAATAAGGATAGAGATACTTATGTAATTCATTGGTGAGAATTTCAGATAAGCGTATGGAGATGCTTTGTCCCTTCCGTCTCTCTGCTTTCCTACTGTCTTCATCCAATCCTTCTTACTCCTTTCCATGGCAAGCTGTATGTTGGGCATCACCGTTGTCAATGGCTACAGTCCCGTCCTCTCAGTGAAAATGTTCAACGCGCTCTGTCACAGCACGGCTATTCAGCTGTCGGTTCTCTATCATGTCGGAATAGAATCCAATGATTCTTTCGCGTCTGTCACTAATGCCCCACAATCGCAAGTTTAAAGCTCGTCACAGTCATTCAATCCTTGAATCCTACTCAGAATACCATAGACAAGGTTTAGACCTTCCGGATTCTCAAGAATGGCGCCATCAATTCTAGCTTATACCACGAAGATTCCGGTTAAAGAATCCAAGAGATATCCACCCAATCTAAGGTAGAACGGAGGTGGTTGTCAGGCACACGTTCATAGGTGAGAATGATGATGAGTGTCACGGATCATCACATAAGTGAGAATGATGATGAGTGTCACGGATCATCACATTCATCAAGTTGAGGAACAAGTGATATCTTAGAACAAGAATAGGCCGAATTGAATACAAGAACAATAGTAATTGCATTAATACTCGAGGTACAGCAGAGCTCCACACCTTAATCTATGGTGTGTAGAAACTCCACCGTTGAAAATACATAAGTGATAATGGTAATCATTGGCTTCGGCCCCAGAGAGGGAACCAGAAGAGCCAAGATGATCTAAGAACTAGATGTCCAAAGATGAAAATACAATAGCAAAAGGTCCTATTTATAGAGAACTAGTAGCTTAGGGTTTACAGAAATGAGTAAATGACATAAAAATCCACTTCCGGGCCCACTTGGTGTGTGCCTTGGCTGAGCATTGAAGCTTTCATGTGTAGAGACTTTTCTTGGAGTTAAACGCCAGCTTTTGTGCCAGTTTGGGCGTTTAACTCCAATTCTTGTGCCAGTTCCGGCGTTTTACGCCAGAATTCTTGAGCTGACTTTGAACGCCTATTTGGGCCATCAAATCTGGGGCAAAGTATGGACTATTATACATTGCTGGAAAGCCCAGGATATCTACTTTCTAACGCAATTAAAAGCGCGCCAATTGGGCTTCTGTAGCTCCGGAAAATCCACTTTGAGTGCAAGGAGGTTAGAATCCAACAGCATCTGCAGTCCTTTTCAGCCTCTGAATCAGATTTTTGCTCAGGTCCCTCAATTTCAACCAGAAAATACCTGAAATCACACAAAAACACACAAACTCATAGTAAAGTCCAGAAAAGTGAATTTTAACTAAAAACTAATAAAAATATAATAAAAACTAACTAAAACATACTAAAAACATACTAAAAACAATGCCAAAAAGCGTATACATTATCCGCTCATCAAACAACTCTTTGAGCTTATAATCATGTCTGACCTCCCTAGTCATTGATGCTCAGAGTCTTGGACCTTGCTTTTATTATTTATTTATTTATTCATTTATTTATTATTTTTTTTTGCTATTTTTTTTTGCTTCAAGGATTAAATTTTTGTTTATTTCAAAGAAGTCATAATAATTCTCTAAATTCCTGTTCCTTATACGTCATCATCCCTTGATTCAGATTCCAATATGCACTGTTCATATAATGCATTCAAAAATTACAGAAAATACCACCACATTTAAGTAAATAAGACTATTCTTAGAATTAAACTCAATTTCTCATGCAATACATCACTTCTTTTTCTTTTCTTTTTAGCTTCAAGTTCAGTGGGTGGTACATGAAACATCTTTTCAGCATTAAAGAAATTAAAAAAAACTAGTCCTAGAATTCTAACTAAAAAAAGATCATGCAACAGACAAAGTAAAATAGCAGAAAACCGGAACATAACATAGAAAAAAGGGGAGGAATAAAAATGAAAGGAACTCAACCACCTTAGTTATCCTAGCGGTCGCTTTATTCTTCAGGTTGTGCTCCTCAGTGAAGATGATTCCCCTCCCTTTTGTGCCAGAAAACCAATAAGCGCAGCGTCCAACAACACCAAACTTAAAGGTTTGCTTGTCCTCAAGCAAATAAGAACTGAAAATAGAAGAGACAAATATTATGAGGAGAGAAAAATAAAAGGATAAAAGAATAAGAGAGAATTAGGATTGGGAGAGAGAGAGAAAGAAAACTGGGCGGCGAACTAGTGTGGCGCAAGCGACGCGAAATTTCCATAATAACGCATAAGCGTCAAGCACGCGTCCGTGTGTCCTGGGTTTTGTGCGATTCGCGCGAAGTCAGCCGCGTGCCCGCGTGACTCTCTGTTCAAATGGCTTGGGAGCCAATTATTCATACGACGCATTCGCGTCACGCACGCGTACGCGTGGATGGCCAAATGTGCAATTGACGCGTCCGCGTGACCAAATTTGTGCTTCTAGCACACTTCCTGCCCCAAGCCAGCACAACTCTCTGCCCAAACACTCTTTTACGTCGAATTTGCAGGTCACGCAAAAATCACAAACGACGCGAATGCGTGGGGTATGCGATCGCGTGGGCTTGTTTGTGCGAAAGGCTCCATTCTTGCGCCATTCCCGCGCAACTCTCTGTTTATTTTTCACGCAGATGCATATGACGCGTACGCGTCAGCGACGCTTGCGCATCGTGTGCACGTTTTTTTTATCTCCAGTTCCTGTTCTAAATAGCTGCATGATCAAAAAATTAGTAGGAACTCAATAAAAATTAAATAAGTGAGAAAACTACTACTACAAAAAAAATAACTAAGAATGAAAAGGAATGATCATACCACGGTGGGTTGTCTCCCACCAAGCACTTTTAGTTAAAGTCCTTAAGTTGGACATGTGGTGAGCTCCTTGTTATGGTGGCTTGTGCTTGTACTGATCCAGGAATCTCCACCAATGTTTGTAATTCCAATGGCTACCGGAATCGCAAACCAGGCGTATAATGCCTTTGAATAAATTGAAGCAAGTGACAAGGTCCCAAGAGAGTTGATTATGGGAATGAATTTCAGGGTCCCAAATCTTGCTTTTACGTTTGTCTTCTTGTGGATCACCATTATTTCCACCTGGTGGCAAGCAATTTGAATTCTCATAGAGACATCCAAACAACCTTTTAGACATATTTAAGTGGGCTATACACCAATCCTTGCACTTCGATTTGGGACATGCAATCATATTGGACCTTGCTTGCCAACTCTTGCCACTAACCATCTTCCTCTTACTCTCAATGCCACAAAGAGCTCTAAGTTGACCATCCGTCTCTAGTAGCCCATATTCAAGTGGGAAAGTACGGATTAAGGATAGGAATTTTACCCACTTGAATATTGTATTGGATGGTGATGGTGGTTTTGCAAGCTCCACTCCCTTGTGTTCTTCTTTGAATTCTTCCACCTCTTTGCAAGCTTCCTCAATTTCAACCTCTTCCTCTTGGTAGCTTTCTTTTAATGCAATCTCTTCTTCATTACTTACCAAGGGCATTGGAGGTTGTGCATCTTCCTCTTCTTCTAATTGCTTGCTTATTTGGCTCATTTGCACTTCCAAGTTTCTAATGGAGGCTCTGGTTTCCTGCATAAAACTTGCCAAGATTGCTTCCAAATCATTGTTCTATTGGGGCTGAGAAGACTGAAACTGGTGGTTATTAGAATTATTCTGTTGAAAAATACCCTGAGAACTATGATTAAAATTTTGTGGCCTCTGAGGTTGCTCTCCCCACTCAAAATTTGGGTGTTGGGTATTGATAGTTGGGACTTGTAGGCCACTCATCTGTTGAGTAAGTAGACTTAATTGCTGAGTTATAAGCTTGTTCTGGGCAAGAATAGCATTAAGAGTTTCTACTTCCATAACACTCTTCTTCTGTGAAGTCTCAATATCTAATGGTGGCTCTTGACATGGGTAGAAAGATGATGGTTCTTGGTAGTTGGAACATGGAGCACTGAAGTTTCTTTGGTTTTGGCTTTGCCAACTAAAATTTTGATAGTTCCTCCATCCACCATAGTATGAATCACTACTTGGATGTAAGTAGTAACCCATGTGATCTCTTTCCATTATTTTTCCTTAGCACAAAACATCAAAAAGGATTAAACGCACCATGTGGTAAACAGAAAAGCAAAGAAGACAAAACAGAAATATTTTTTTTAGAAAAATTACTACGGGGACACCAAACTTAATTTCAAAAATTACAAAAAATATTAGTGTTATTAAATAAGTTTTTTTTTTAATTTTGAAAATTCAAAGCAAAATTTTTAAATAAAATTAAAACTAAAATGCCTAATCTAAGCAATCAAACAACTAATAGTTGTTAATCACAATCAATCCCCGGCAACGGCGCCAAAAACTTGGTGCGGTATTTTACAACCACACTACTAACCGGCAAGTGCACCGGGTCGTACCAAGTAATACCTTACGTGAGTAAGGGTCGATCCCACAAGGATTGATGGATTAAGCAACAATAGTATTTGATAGGCTTAGTTAGGCATGCAGAAATTGGTTTTGAGATGTTTAAAAGGTTTAAATTCGAATTCAAAATATCAAAAGTATAGACAATTAAATAAATTGGGAATAAAATATTGAGAAAATAGTTAAGGCTTTAGAGTTATTGGTGCACAAAATTGTGATCAATACTTTCACAACTCAAATAATCCCCGGTGATGAAACCAAAAACTTGGTGTTCAATACCATGGCATAAACACAACTTCGCACAACTAACCAGCAAGTGTACTAGGTCGTCCAAGTAATAAACCTTACGTGAGTAAGGGTCGATCCCACAGAGATTGTTGGTATGAAGCAAGCTATGATCACCTTGTAAATCTTAGTCAGGCAAACTCAAAAGGGTATGGGTGATATACGAATGAAACATAAAGATAAAGATAGAGATACTTATGTAATTCATTGGTAGGAATTTCAGATAAGCGCATGGAGATGCTGGTCCCTTCCGTCTCTCTGCTTTCCTACTGTCTTCATCCAATCCTTCTTACTCCTTTCCATGGCAAGCTTATGCAAGGGTTTCACCGTTGTCAGTGGCTACCTCCCATCCTCTCAGTGGAAATGTTCAACGCACCCTGTCACGGCACGGCTATCCATCTGTCGGTTCTCGATCAGGCCGGAATAGAATCCAGTGATTCTTTTGCGTCTGTCACTAACGCC
>NC_029778.3:46432799-46435928 GCF_000817695.3 Arachis duranensis
GTCACGGATCATCACATTCATCAAGTTGAAGAACAAGTGATATCTTGGATAAAGAACAAGCGGAATTGAATGGAAGAACAATAGTAATTGCATTAATACTCGAGGTACAGCAGAGCTCCACACCTTAATCTATGGTGTGTAGAAACTCCACCGTTGAAAATACATAAGTACAGGGTCTAGGCATGGCCGAATGGCCAGCCTCCCAATAATCTAAGAACTAGATGTCCAAAGATGATCAAAGGATCTAAAATAATCCAAAGATTCAAAGATCCAAAGATTCAAAGATCCAAAGATTCAAATACAATAGTAAAAGGTCCTACTTATAGAGAACTAGTAGCCTAGGGTTTACAGAGATGAGTAAATGACATAAAAATCCTCTTCTAGGCCCACTTGGTGTGTGCTTGGGCTGAGCATTGAAGCATTTTCGTGTAGAGACTATTCTTGGAGTTAAATGCCAGCTTTTATGCCAGTTTGGGCGTTTAACTCACATTTTGGTGCCAGTTCCGGCGTTTAACGCTGGGATTTCTGAGGGTGACTTTGTACGCCGGTTTGGGCCATCAAATCTTGGGCAAAGTATGGACTATCATATATTTCTGAAAAGCCCAGGATGTCTACTTTCCAACGCCGTTGAGAGCGCGCGAATTGGGTCTCTGTAGCTCCAGAAAATCCACTTCGAGTGCAGGGAGGTCAGAATCCAACAGAATCTGCAGTCCTTTTCAGTCTCTGAATCAGATTTTTGCTCAGGTCCCTCAATTTCAGCCAGAAAATACCTGAAATCACAGAAAAACACACAAACTCATAGTAAAGTCCAGAAAAGTGAATTTTAACTAAAAACTAATAAAAATATACTAAAAACTAACTAGATCATACTAAAAACATACTAAAAACAATGCCAAAAAGCGTATAAATTATCCGCTCATCAGTTATCTATTTTTTCAGATTAACTTTTCTTACTAACTATTTTAATTATGTAGGATTTAATTTATGGCAAACTATATGTGACTAGACCATAATTCCTTAGACCTTCCTAGTCTCCTCTAAAATTCATTAACAGCCAATTCCTTGGTCAATTAATTCCAATTAAAGGGTACATGATCAAATTCCAGCTTACATGCCACAAAAACTCTAATTACCCAAATAATAAAAGGATTATATGTCACGTATCCCGTTAAATCCAGATAATTAGAATTCAGGAGAATATGTAAATTTGTATAGAATTCCCTAATGGAATCCCTCTAATCTTATGTCCTCTAATAGAAGAGAAGTCTCCCCCTTTTATAACTAATCCTAATTAATTTAAAATTTAATTATCTAAAAATAAAAATAATATCTTTTCCTAAAAGATGAGATTTGAATTTAAATTCGAATTAATTTACAGATCTTTAGTTGATGGGTGGGGACCACTCACTTTGTCCATTCTGTAGCTTCTAATATGTGTTTTCTGGGCTGGAAAGTGGGTCAAAACAGCCCAAAATTCGTAACCAGCATTTTCTGAATTATTGCAGTTCGCGTATGTGACGCGTCCGCGTCGTCCACGTGCTCGCGTCATTTGTGCAGATTCCAGTCCACGCGTTCGCGTCAGGCACGCGATCGCGTCATTGCGATTTCTCCATTCCACGCGGTCGCGTGAGCCATGCATCCGCGATGGTCTTCCCTGGTCATCTCTTTGGTTTCTTCTTTTTCTCTGCAGAAACTTCATCAAATTCCTCGGAATGCTACCTAAAATAAATAATATTGCACAAAACTCAAAATAGCATCCATTGTGGCTAAAATATAATTAATTCATAATTAAACTCAACAATTTAGATGCAAATTCACTAGGAAAAGATAGACAAGATGCTCAGGAATCACTGTGCTTGATCTTATTTGGTGGGTAGTTCAAATATACTTTCTGGGTTTTCCCCGGACTCCCGACCCCATAGACTAACGGAGTGGTACCCCCACTGTAGGTATGCCTCGCATCGTTTCTCGGGCTTCTCCGTCCGTTTTGAATTACGATCCCTACTCCTGGGTGTCTTCTGATGTGAAGGATTCACCAAATCTGATGGACGAGGGGGAGTTGACGGAATTTCGACAAGCCGAATACTTGTGTGGAGGGACAAACGAGGAAGCTAACTACGACGTCTTCGTCCCCGCCCCCAACGAAAGGCTGTATAAAATTAATTTTTTTCCTCCCGAGTTCCCGATTGGATCTGGTTCTATAAGGCCATGTTTACTCAGGTGGGTGTTCGCATCCCATTTTTTGCCTTCCAGATGGCACTCCTTGGTCAGATATTCGTGTCACCGTCGCAGCTGCATCCGAATAGTTGGGCTTCTATCCGCTGTTTCAAGATGGTGTGTGAATATCTCGAGCTGCCGGTGTCTGTTGATGTCTTTCTTTTTTTCTTCAATCTTACAAATCCTTCCAAGGAAGGGAAAGCGAGGAAAGGGTTCATGTCCTTCCGATCTGCCTAGGGTTGGAGGATATTTGGTTTGTTCGAGGACTCTTACCATAGGTTCAAGGACAAGTATTTCAAGGTTCGAACGGTTAAGGGTCGTCACCCTTTTTGGTTATCGTTGGAGGGAGCACGCCTCATCCCGACGTATTGGAGTTTTGGAGCGGGGTCCAATACTTTTATCAAGGTTACTTACACGGGGATGTCGGCTGTGGATCGAAAGATAGCCGACGTATTATGGGCTATTTTCGGGAAAAACCATGTGAATCTCCACCTTCTTATGAGTAGCCGGGAAGTCGCCCGGGATTATATTCGTGAGTCGTCTACATCGTGTTATTATTATTTGCATAGTTGCTTGTTTTGCCTTGATATACTGGCTACTAATTTGTTCATTTCTTGTTTGCAGTGGGGATGTCTGCCGAAGTGACCGGCCTTACGAACTTGTTTCCAGGGTGTGCTGTTTTTCTTTCTGTTTTTCATTCTGGTTTTGCTTTTTTCATTGATTTTGTGACTTCTCATGATCATCAACCTACAAAAGACATAAAATAACAAAAGAGAATAGATAAAATATAACATTGGGTTGCCTCCCAACAAGCGCTTCTTTAATGTCAATAGCTTGACAGTGGGCTCTCATGGAGCCTCAGAAATGCTCAGAGCAATGTTGGAACCTCCCAACACCAAACTTAGAGTTTGA
>NC_029778.3:46436283-46436900 GCF_000817695.3 Arachis duranensis
TTTAGCAACTTGCTCTTCAGTGACATACTCATCCTCTTCAGAGGAAGAATACTCATCAGAGCTCATGAATGGCAGAAGTAAATTCAATGGAATCTCTATGGTCTCATTTTGAGCCCCAGATTCCCATGGTTCCTCATTGGGGAACTCAATGGAGGCTAGTGGACGTCCATTGAGGTCCTCCTCAGTGGCGTTCACTGCCTCTTCCTCCTCTCCAAATTCGACCATGTTGATGGCCTTGCACTCTCCTTTTGGATTTTCTTCTGTATTGCTTGGAAGAGTACTAGGAGGGAGTTCAGTAATTTTCTTGCTCAGCTGACCCACTTGTCCCTCCAACTTTCTAATGGAGGACCTTGTTTCAGTCATGAAACTTTGAGTGGTTTTGATTAGATCAGAGACCATGGTTGCTAAGTCAGAAGTATTCTGCTTAGAACTCTCTGTCTGTTACTGAGAAGATGATGGAAAAGGCCTGCCATTGCTAAGCCTGTTTCTTCCACCATTATTATTGTTGAAACCTTGTTGAGGTCTCTGTTGATCCTTCCATGAGAGATTTGGATGATTTCTCCATGAAGAATTATAGGTGTTTCTATAGGGTTCTCCCATGTAATTCACCTCTTCCA
>NC_029778.3:46437695-46438811 GCF_000817695.3 Arachis duranensis
TTAAGCTCAAAGTTGTTTGCTCCAATGGCAGGGATAGAGATGCTTCTCCCATAGAAGTCGGGAGTAGGTGCAGTAAAGTCACCCAGCACCTTCCTTGCATTGTTGGCATTGTTGTTGTTTTCGGCTGCCATGTGTTCTTCTTCTTTGAAGAATTCGGTTAGGTCCTCTACAGAGAGTTGTGCCTTAGCTTCTCTTAGCTTTCGCTTCAAGGTCCTTTCAGGTTCAGGGTCAGCCTCAACAAGAATGCTTTTGTCCTTGCTCCTGCTCATAAGAGAAAGAAGAGAACAAGCAAATGTGGAGTCCTCTATGTCACAGTATAGAGATTCCTTGAGGTGTCAGAGGAAAAGAAAAATAGAAGGCAGAAGTAGAAAATTCGAACTTATCAAAGAAGATGGAGTTCAAATTTTGCATTAATGAATAGTGTTAGTCCATAAATAGAAGGATGTGAGAAGAAGAGAGGTAATTTTCGAAAATTAAGTGAAAGATTTTGAAAACATTTTGAAAAAAAACTTAATTGATTTTCGAAAACCAAGGGTGGAAAAGAAATCAAGTGATTTTTGAAAAAGATTTTGAAATTGAAATTAAAAAGATATGATTGAAAATTATTTTGAAAAAGATGTGGTTAAGAAGATATGATTGATTTAAAAAGATGTGATTTGAGGAGATATGAATTGAAAAACATTTTAAAAAGATGTGATTTTGAAAATTAATAACTTGCCTAACAAGAAAAGATATGATTCAAACATTAAACCTTTCTCAACAGAAAAGGCAACATACTTGAAATATTGAATCAAATCATTAATTGATAGCAAGTATAGAAAGAAATTGATTTTGAAAAAGATTTGATTGAAAAGATTTGATTGAAAAAGATTTGATTTTGAAAATTTTTGAAAACTTGGAAACAATTTGATTTGAAAACAGAATCTTCCCTCTTGTGCCATCCTGGCGTTAAACGCCCAGAATGGTGCACATTTTGGCAATTAACGCCCAAAACACTACCTTTTTGGGCGTTAAACGCCCAACCAGGTACCCTGGCTGGCGTTTAAACGCCAGTCTGTCTTCCTTACTAGGCGTTTTGAACGCCCAGCTTTTTCTGTGCAATTCCTCTGCAGTATT
>NC_029778.3:46438904-46439894 GCF_000817695.3 Arachis duranensis
ACAAATTAAAAATATTTTTGGATTTTTAATAATGAGGAATAATCAAAATGCAACTAAAATCAAATAACAATGCATGCAAGACACCAAACTTAGCAGTTTGTATACTACTGACACTAATGAGAATGCATATGAGACACATAAACACTCAAGTCAAGAGAATTCAAAGATCAGAGTAAGAAATCATCAAGAATTACTTGAAGATCCTCAAGACACATGAATGAATGCATGCATTTGACATTAAACTTAAAATGAGACACTAGACTCAAACAAGAAATTTTTTGGATTTTATGATTTTGTAAAATTTTTTTGTGCTTTTTCGAAAATTAAGTGGAAGTTTTTTTTTTTTCGAAAATTAAGTGGAAAAGAAAATAAAGGTATCAAAATTCTTAATGAGAATTCCAGGAATCATGCAATGTTAGTCTAAGACTCCGGTCCAGGGATCAAACATGGCTTCATAGCCAGCCAAGCTTTCAAAGAAAGCTCCGGTCTAAAACACTAGACATGGCCAATGGCCAGCCAAGCCTTAGCAGATCACTGCTCCAACAGCAAGATTGATAGAAATCAACAAGCTCTTGTGATGATAAGTTGAAACCTCGGTCCAAAGAAATTAGACATGGCTTCACAGCCAGCCAGACTTCAACAAATCATCATGAAACTCTAGAATTCATCTTCAAGAATTCTGGAGAAAAAAATACCTAACCTAAGCAACAAGATGAACCGTCAGTTGTCCAAACTCAACAATCCCCGGCAACGGCGCCAAAAACTTGGTCGCGCGAAATTGTGATCAATACTTTTGACAACTCTCATAATCCCCGATCATGAACCCCAAAGACTTGGTGTTCAATACCACGGCATTACACAACTTCGCACAACTAACCAGCAAGTGCACTGGGTCGTCCAAGTAATAAACCTTACGCGAGTAAGGGTCGATCCCACAGAGATTGTTGGTATGAAGCAAGCTATGGTCACCTTGTAAATCTCAGTCAGGCA
>NC_029778.3:46439933-46440154 GCF_000817695.3 Arachis duranensis
CATCAGTTCTAGCCTATACCACGAAGACTCTGATCTCACGGAATGGCTGGCTCGGTTGTCAGGCGAGCACTCGGTTGTCAGCCAATCAACCATGCATCGTGCAATCAGGAATCCAAGAGATATTCACCCAATCAAAGGTAGAACGGAGGTGGTTGTCAGTCACACGTTCATAGGTGAGAATGATGATGAGTGTCATGGATCATCACATTCATCAAGTTGAA
>NC_029778.3:46440726-46440958 GCF_000817695.3 Arachis duranensis
GCCCACTTGGTGTGTGCTTGGGCTGAGCATTGAAGCATTTTCGTGTAGAGACTATTCTTGGAGTTAAACGCCAGCTTTTATACCAGTTTGGGCGTTTAACTCCCATTTTGGTGCCAGTTCCGGCGTTTAACGCTGGGATTTCTGAGGGTGACTTTGTACGCCAGTTTGGGCCATCAAATCTTGGGCAAAGTATAGACTATCATATATTGCTGGAAAGCCCAGGATGTCTGCC
>NC_029778.3:46441192-46451210 GCF_000817695.3 Arachis duranensis
AGTAAAGTCCAGAAAAGTGAATTTTAACTAAAAACTAATAAAAATATACTAAAAACTAACTAGATCATACTAAAAACATACTAAAAACAATGCCAAAAAGCGTATAAATTATCCGCTCATCAGTTATCTATTTTTTCGGATTAACTTTTTTACTAACTATTTTAATTATGTAGGATTTAATTTATGGCAAACTATGTGACGAGACCCTAATTCCTTAGACCTTCCTAGTCTCCTCTAAAATTCATCAACTGCCAATTCCTTGGTCAATTAATTCCAATTAGAGGGTAAAAATCAATTTTCAATTTATATGCCACAAAAATTCTAATTACCCAAAAATAAGGGGATTATATGTCACGTATCCCATACAAATAGACAGAGCTCCTAACCTTAACAATGGAGGATTAGTTGCTCATGATTGAGAGGGAAAATAAGGATTCAGGTAATAATGTGTACCGTGTCTAAATGTACAGAGTTCCTATTTATAACTAATCCTAATAGATTTAAAATTTAATTATCTAAAAATAAAAATAATATCTTTTCCTAAAAGATAAGATTTGAATTTAAATTCGAATTAATTTACAGATCTTTAGTTGATGGGTGGGGACCACTCGCTTTGTCCATTCTGCAGCTTCTAATCTGTGTTTTCTGGGCTGGAAAGTGGGTCAAAACAGCCCAAAATTCGTAACCAGCATTTTCTGAATTATTGCAGATCGCGTATGTGACGCGTCCGCGTCGTCCACGTGCTCGCGTCATTTGTGCAGATTCCAGTCCACGCGTTCGCGTCAGGCACGCGATCGCGTCATTGCGATTTCTCCATTCCACGCGGTCGCGTGAGCCATGCATCCGCGATGGTCTTCGCTGGTCATCTCTTTGGTTTCTTCTTTTTCTCTGCAGAAACTTCATCAAATTCCTCGGAATGCTACCTAAAATAAATAATATTGCACAAAACTCAAAATAGCATCCATTGTGGCTAAAATATAATTAATTCATAATTAAACTCAACAATTTAGATGCAAATTCACTAGGAAAAGATAGACAAGATGCTCAGGAATCACTGTGCTTGATCTTATTTGGTAGGTAGGACAAATATACTTTCTGGGTTTTCCCCGGACTCCCGACCCCATAGACTAACGGAGTGGTACCCCCACTGTAGGTATGCCTCGCGTCGTTTCTCGGGCTTCTCCGTCCGCTTCAAATTACGATCCCTACTCCTGGGTGTCTTCCGATGTGAAGGATTCACCAAATCTGATGGACGAGGGGGAGTTGACGGAATTTCGACAAGCCGAATACTTGTGTGGAGGGACAAACGAGGAAGCTAACTACGACGTCTTCGTCCCCACCCCCAACGAATGGCTTATGAAATTAATTTTTTTTCCTCCCGAGTTCCCGATTGGATCTGGTTCTATAAGGCCATGTTTACTCAGGTGGGTGTTCGCATCCCATTTTTTGCCTTCCAGATGGCACTCCTTGGTCAGATATTCGTGTCACCGTTGCAGCTGCATCCGAATAGTTGGGCTTCTATCCGCTGTTTCAAGATGGTGTGTGAATATCTCGAGCTGCCGGTGTCTGTTGATGTCTTTCTTTTTTTCTTCAATCTTACAAATCCTTCCAAGGAAGGGAAAGCGAGGAAAGGGTTCATGTCCTTCCGATCTGCCTAGGGTTGGAGGATATTTGGTTTGTTCGAGGACTCTTACCATAGGTTCAAGGACAAGTATTTCAAGGTTCGACCAGTTAAGGGTCGTCACCCTTTTTGGTTATCGTTGGAGGGAGCACGCCTCATCCCGACGTATTGGAGTTTTGGGGCGGGGTCCAATACTTTTATCAAGGTTACTTACACGGGGATGTCGGCTGTGGATCGAAAGATAGCCGACGTATTATGGGCTATTTTTGGGAAAAACCATGTGAATCTCCACCTTCTTATGAGTAGCCGGAAAGTCGCCCGGGATTATATTCGTGAGTCGTCTACGCCGTGTTATTATTATTTGCATAGTTGCTTGTTTTGCCTTGATATGCTGGCTACTAATTTGTTCATTTCTTGTTTGCAGTGGGGATGTCTGCCGAAGTGACCGGCCTTACGAACTTGTATAAGGCTTTCCTGGAGGAGGATGATGGCGAGAAGGCCGGGGAGCAATCGGTGGCACCTCCCGAGAATGATGGGGAACAAACGGCACCCACACCTCCCGACGTCGTTATGTCGGATACACTTGTCAATGCGGCTCGTGATTCTCCCATTCTCGAGAAAGTGGCGAGTACCGGGCACTCGTCATCCGTTCGTCAGGCTGAGGATGAGGAGTTGAGGGTCATTCCAACTCCTAAAAGGCAAAGGTCGCAATCTAGCCCCGAAGGAGTCCTTACCGTGATGGAGAGGAACTTCGATGCCGGGTCGTTTATAGATACCCAAGTGCTTCCTGGTACGGAGGAACACTTCCATGGCACCGACCTTTCGGGGCAGGCATGCTGGATGTATCGCACTCTCCTCCGTGGAGCAGCCATAGCTCGGAAGGCAGAGTTCAAGTTATCGGGTATGGACTCGTTGCACCGGAAACTCGAGTCTGCCGTCACAGCCAACAATAATTTTAAGGTTCAAGTTGAAACACTCCAAGGACAGGTGTCCGAGGTGAAGGAGAAGCTCAAGACTGCCGAGGAGAAGGCCGCGTCTGCTGGGGAAAAGTTAAAGACTGCTGATGCCTCTGTGTCTCATTTGACCGAGTGGGAGATGACTCCGGAAAGCCAGTTGAACGCCGCGCAAGGTCGAGTGGTCGCCTTAGAGAAGGAATGGGATACGGCCACTGCAGCTGCTAAGACTACTTGGGAAGAGGCGGAGGAGTTCAAGAAGAAGCATAAGGAGGTGAGAGAGCAAGGAAGAAACGCGATCTTCATGACCGACGATGCTCTCAAGGCTCAGGTAAAGATTATTGCTCCTGATTTCGACACGTCGGCAATTGGCATTTTCAAGACTATCAAGGACGGCAAGGTTGTCGATATGCCGAGGAAGTGATTTTTTGTACCTTGTGTTTTTGTGGGTTTGCTGTAGAACTTTTTGAAACTTTGAAACTTTTTGTCGCACTTTTGACTTTGTTAGCCGTTTGGTCGGTTTGTGGATACATTTTTCTGCTTATTATGTTGCTTTCGTTTGTCCGTTTACTCGTTTACTCGTTTTACCATTATGTTGGTATTTCATCAAAGCTGAGTTCTTTGTTGTGGCCGTTTGTTAGGGCCTTAGCTTAAGGGGCTCCCAGGGTGATCAGTCCCGGGGCCGCGTACTGTTCATTTGACGCGCCTTGCGAGGAATTCGTTCGCACGAGGAGTGGGTTAAGAAAGGTAACTAAAAACAAAATAAGATTTTGACAAGTACTATTCAACCGGTAATTAAACAAGTCTATATCCATAGCAAAGGTACTATTACAAAATAAACCACTTAGCTTGCTTGGTCATCATGTATGGACTAGGAGTAGAATCTTCTCAAGTTACCCGCATTCCACGTTCTCATGATCTCCTTGCCATTGAGTTTTTCTAACTTATAGGGGCCCTTGCCAATCACCTCTTTAACTCTGTAGGGACCTTCCCAGTTTGCCGCCAGTTTTCCTTCCCCTGGGGTTGGTAAACCGATGTCGTTGCGTCTTAGGACGAGGTCGTTTTGTTCAAATTCTCTTTTGAGCACTTTGGCGTTGTAGCGCAGGGCCATTCTTTGCTTAAGTGCCGTTTCTGACAAGTGGGCCATCTCCCTGGCCTCATCCATGAGGTCCTTTTCTATAGCTTCCTCTACCCCCTTCAGGAGTAGTCGTGGGCTCGGTTTGCCTATTTCCATGGGTATTACGGCATCTAGCCCGTATGTTAGTCGGAAAGGGGTTTCTCCCGTGGATGACTGCTCAGTTGTTCGGTAGGACCAGAGGACCGAGGCGAGTTCGTCGGCCCAAGCACCTTTTTTATTATCCAGCCGCTTCTTGAGTCCTAGCAGGATGACCTTGTTTGCAGACTCGACCTGGCTGTTTGTCTGAGGATGTTCTACCGAGGAGAATTTTTGTTTTATCCCCAGGCCGGCAAGGAACTCTGTAAACTTTTTGTCCGTAAACTGCGTCCCGTTGTCTGAGATGACAGCTTCCGGAATGCCAAACAGGGTTATCACTTGTCTCCACATGAACTTTCTGTAATTGGACGAGGATATACTGGCCAGTG
The DNA here is from genome assembly GCF_000817695.3 of Arachis duranensis. Taxonomy (NCBI): domain Eukaryota; kingdom Viridiplantae; phylum Streptophyta; class Magnoliopsida; order Fabales; family Fabaceae; genus Arachis; species Arachis duranensis. The sequence continues at coordinate 46,445,369 of NC_029778.3, forward strand.
GTTCGGCCTCTATCCATTTGATGTAGTAGTCGATGGTGACTATGAGGTATTTGACTTTTTCTGGACCAACCGGGAAGGGTCCCAAGAGATCGACTCCCCATTGTGAGAAAGGTCGGGAGGACGTTAGTAGACTTAGTTCGGAGGCTGGTGCTTTGTGGAAGTTGGTATTCTCTTGACATTTAACGCATTTTCTCACGAATTTTTTGGAGTCTGCCATCATCGATGACCAGTAATATCCTGCTCGGATTAGTTTCTTGCTAGGGTTTTGCCCCCTATATGATGGCCGCAACACCCTTCGTAGACTTCCCTGAGCACGTAGTCCGTCTGGTCGGGATGTAAGGGCTGGCTGAGCCCCTTTTTAAACAACTGTCCTTGAATGATCGCGTACTTGGCTGTTTCTCTTCTCAGCGCTTTAGCGTCCTTTTCATCGTCGGGGAGTTTGCCACTTTCCAGGAAGCTAGTGATGGGATCTATCCAGGAGGGGCTCAGTCTCGACAGGTGTAGGGTAACTGTTGGCTCCTTCATCATACCCTGAATGAGAGATCGGTTCCCTTCTCCTGGTTTCGTGCTGGCCAACTTGGATAGGAGGTCTGCTCGTGTGTTCCTTTCCCTCGGAACGTGTTGGATCGTGACCTCCTCGAATGGCTTGCTCAATTCCTTGACCTTCTCCAAGTACTTTTGTAATAGCGAGTCTCTGGCTTGGTAGCTTCCGTTTATTTGCAAGGTAACGACCTGTGAATCACTGCACACTTCTAGCCTTGTCGCTCCGACTTCCTTTGCCAGGGCTAAGCCTCCTAGGAGGGTTTCGTACTCCGCTTGGTTGTTCAAAATGGGGAACTCGAATTTGATCGACTGCTCATACACGACCCCAGCTGGGCTCTCTAGGATGATCCCGGCACCCCCGGACGTTTGTTTAGAGGCCCCGTCAACATGGAGCCTCCACCGTGTGCCCGTCTCTTCGGTTGGGTCCCCTGTTACTTCTACCAGGAAATCTGCCATTGCTTGCGCCTTGATCGCATGCTGGGGTTCGTATCGTATATCGTACTGAGAGAGTTCAATGGACCAAGTCATCATTCTTCCTGCTAAATCAGGTTTTTGGAGCACTTGTCGGATTCCTTGGTCCGTTCTCACGACAATCTGGTGGCCTTGGAAGTATTGCCTTAATCTTCAAGAAGAGGTCAGGAACGCCAGAGCTAACTTCTCCAGTTTGCTGTACCTCAGTTCTGCCCCTTGTAGTGCTCTGCTCACGAAGTAGTCTGGTTGTTGAGCCTTCCCCTCTTCTCGTACCAAGACCACTGCAAGGGCTTCCCCCGTTATGGCTAGGTATAGGTATAGCGGCTCTCTGGTCTTGGGCTTTCCGAGCACAGGGGGTGTTGCTAGGATTTCCTTGAAGTGGTTGAACGCTTCCTCACATGCGGGAGTCCATTCAAATACTATTCCTTTCCTCATTAAATTGAAGAAGGGCAAGGCCTTTGCTGCCGATGCTCCAAGGAAGCGGGACAACGAGGTGAGTCGACCTGCCAGTCTCTGGACGTCTTTGACGCAGCCGTGGATTTTCATTTGGAGTATTGCTTGGCATTTCTCAGGGTTGGCTTTTACTCCCCTTTGGGTTATCATGAATCCTAAGAACTTCCCGGCCTCCATGGCAAAGGCGCACTTCAGAGGGTTGAGCCTCATGCCGTGTTGTCGGAGGAATGTGAACACGCTTTCTAGGTCGCCTAGGAGGTCGTCAGGCTGTGTAGTTTTTGCGAGGATGTCATCGACATAGACTTCTACCGTCTTGCCTACGAAGTTGCCAAATATTTTGTTCATCAGCCTCTGATATGTTGCCCCCACATTTTTTAGGCCGAATGGCATTACTTTGTAGCAATAGGTTCCTCCTGGTGTTATGAAAGCTGTCTTTTCCTCGTCGGATCGGTGCATCGGTGTCTGATTGTAGCCGGAATAGGCATCCATGAAACTCAGATATCGATACCCCGTCGCCGCATCGACGAGTGCATTGAAGAACTGAAGATTGATGGTTTAGAAGTTATAGTAAAGTCTCATTGTAAGTATAGTCACTAAACCAAGCAATCAACCTTTCTTAAAAGTTATAGTAAACTGAAGATATTTCCATGTTGTGTTTTAATTGGTTTCTGTATAATTTATTCGATGTTCCTCATCACATATTATTAAATTTCTCAAAATATTTTCTTTCCAAAAATAATAAAAAACATTTAATTTAGACTAAAACAAAAAAGGTAATAGATTAACTATTAGATTTTTTTAAAAGATTATTTATATAAAAAAATATATCACATTCATCAAAAAATATATATAACAAGCTCAAGCCTCTTAAAATTTTTATAAATTAAAAAATAATTAATTTATATTCGTACAATATATAAAATAATTACTATATTGTTATTATATTATAGATTAAGATTCACTAATTTAATTTTTTTTTATTTTTAATATAAGCATTAGAAATAAATAAAATTTGTATAACTAAATGTAGTGTAACAAAATATATATGAAATTAATTAGTTCTTAAAAAATTCTAAGAAAAATAGTTTCTTTCATTTTAGTAAAATAACTATTTATTAAAGTAGACAAATTAATTATTTTCTTCTCATATACAGTTTTTTTAAGACATAAAAGTAATTAATTAGGACATTGGTTAAGATAATTAAAGTCACTATTTTATTAAATTTTTAATTCAAAGAAAAATCCTAGTTAATTTTGGTATAGAAATTTCGAATTTGAAAACATTGATAAAAATTATGTTGAATTTTGATTTATTTGATTCTCATTTAAATTAATCACTACATAAGTTAAAGTTCTGTTTTGAAGTTATATTCGAGCTTTAATCTGATTTTTAAAGTTTCAATTTACTTAGTTTGATTTTTTAACTTAGATATCCGTGACTCATATTAGGGTCTTAAGTGTTTAGTTGAAAAAAAAATAAGGTAAAAAAATTTCAATTGTCACATCAAATAGTCGCTAGAATGTATAATGTAGCAGTCGTTAGTCCATCTCAGTATGTCGTTAACGATTTTGTGAGACAATGACAAAAATAAGATTAGGAATCAATGTGAGTCATAACTATTAAGTTGGGAGACTTAATTGAGTAAATCGAAATTTTTGAAATTAGATTGAAACATAGTTGTTAGAACCGAACCAGTGATCGAACCGGTCAAGCTACTGGTTCACTGGTTTATTGGTTCAACCGATAAATCATTGGTTGAACTGATAAAACCGATCTCACGTAAATATAAAATATAAAATAGTTAAAAACTTAAAATTAAAATTTGAAATACATATCCTCACTAAGCTTTTATGAAAAATCAAGTCTCAACTTCTAAAACTAACTATTATAAAAAAATATAATGGTATATAATTAAAATATAATTAATTTTAAAAATAGAAAAAATAAAAATTAAATTAAATTAGATATTTATGTATACTATATAATTAGTATTTGTCAGATATAATACTTAGAAGTGTGATAGCTAAGTGGCAAGTAAAGGTTATTTTTGCTCCAAGGTTCTTGGTTCGAGACCATGTGGAGACATTTTAAAAAATTTTTCAAGCAGACCAATTCGGTTTGCACCAGTTCTTACCGGTTCATACCGGTTTTATTCCTTAAACGGTCCAAAGTGTAAACCAAACCGGACTAGGGTCCAGTTCCAGTTTGGTTCACTAGTTTTCCGGTCGAACCAGCCGATCCAGTTCAGTTTTTACAACTATGGATTGAAATACGAACATAATTTCAGAGACCAATAAGTATTATCTCTTTGTTGATAATTAAGTTGTTTTAATGGTAAGTAAGATTTAATAATGGTTTATAATAAAAGAAGCATTCTTTGCAAGATGATCTGATCTGTAAGATGATCGGATTGGATCGAATCGGATCCACACTCTAATCAGATAGAAGTAAATATGTTTAAAAAAGTAAACAAAAAAAATTATTGACTTTTTTTATAAAAATAAAATTTTTTAATATTTTTTATTTTATGGATATATTTGATATCTGATCCAAACATAAAAAGTGCGAGTATCGAATTTGATCTAATGAGTTTAGTGCGGATTGGATCGAAATTTCAGTCATATCCCATCTGTAAACACCTCTAGCAATAATAACTAAAAAATTATAATGATTATATTTTTAACTAAGAGAAAGTGCCAAAAAAAAGTACTAAATACAAGAACATTTAATCAAATATTAAGAGAAAATTTTACTTTAAAACAGTTGGACTTTAATGATAATATGATAATTGTTTTATATATCACACAAATATAAACGTTTTTTCTGTGAGTCTAAGAAAGGTTTTGTAAGTAACCTTGTGATAAACCCCATTTGTAGGGTTTATCTTGTATTGATTTTAGAGGATTTTATAACCTTTTACCCACATTTATTCAATAAAATAGCATGATTTTGTAAATCTTCTTGAATTTGTGCTTAAGGGTGAAAACATTATTTTTAGGCCTTTAATCTGCTAATTTTAATTCACTTTAATTCCATTCGATACCTTGATGTGTTTGTTGAGTAATTTCAAGTTTATAAGACAAGTATTGGATGGAAGAAGTGAAAAGAAAAGCATGCAAAGTAGAGAAATCATGAAGAAATGAGTATTTAGAGAATTGAGGGCCACGCGCATATGTCATCCACGCGTACGCGTGAGTTGAAGATTTGCGAACCACGCGCATGCGTCACCCACGCATACGTGTGTGGAGGGATTGTGTCCAGCGACACGCACACGTCACCCACGCGCACGCGTGACGCTGATCACGTGACCTCATTAAAGTGAAAATACTGGGGGCAATTTCTGAGCTTCCCAGGCCCAAATCCAACTCGTTTCTGAGGGTATTTCATGCAGAATTCAAGAGGGAACAAGGGGGGAGCACTTAGTGTAGATTAGGTATCATGTAGTTAGTTTTCTAGAGAGAGAAGCTCCCTCTTCTCTCTAGAATTAGGGTTCTTAGATCAATGGCATTCTAGATCTAGGTTCAATTTCTTGATCTCATCTTGTTTACTTTACATTTTCATGCTCTAGTAGTTTAATTCTCTTAGTTTCCTTGTTAATTTCCCTTTTTGTTCCTCTTTTTAGTATATGGACACTATTGTTGGATTTGGCTTTTCCTTTAATGCAATTGATGTTTTATGTTCCTTTTAGTGTTGAATTGAGTTATTGATTTTACTTTTCTTGTAATTGGTAATTTGTATATTTTATTATTCTTGCAATTTATAATATTTCCCTTTTATGCCTTTCAAGTGTTTGACAAAATGTTTGTTTGGATGTTAGAGCAGTTCTTGAGTATTCTTGGCTTGGAAAGAGAAATTGGGTAATCTTGAGTCATTAATACCCAATTTAGATTGGTGATCTAGAGTTGTTGGTTAATATTATTTCCGTTGACTCTAATCTCTTGCTAATTTAATTAGTGAGTTGATTAGGATTTTTGGATTGAGATTAACTAGTCTTATTTGACTTTCTCTCATGGAAGATCACTTTACACCTTCTTCCAACATTGGAGATGACGAAATAAGATAAATTCTTGTAAATCATTGTTATGATTAGTGACTAGGATAGAAAGTCTATATGCTCAATCCTTGCCATAAATTTTTCTCTTTATTACTTGCTTCCTTTAATTGTTTGTTTTACTTTTCTTGTCATTTATTTTCTTGCCATTTTATCAATCAAACCCCCCTTGTTCCTTTAGAGCCAATAATTGATCACTTTATTACAATTCCTTGTGAGACGACCCGAGGTTTAAATACTTTGGTTAATTTTCATTGGGGTTTGTACTTGTGACAACCAATCTTTTAAAATTTGATTTGAGGACCAACTATTGGTTTGGACTA
>NC_029778.3:46451318-46462229 GCF_000817695.3 Arachis duranensis
TGATGAATGTGATATATATTTTTATGTAAATAATCTTTTAAAAAAATCTAATAGTTAATCTATTACCTTTTTGTTTTAGTCCAAATTAAATATTTTTTATTGTTTTTGGAAAGAAAATCTTTTGAGAAATTTAATAATATGTCATGAGGAGCACCGAATAAATTATACAAAAACCAATTAAAACACAGCATAAAAACATCTTTAAAAAAAGACGTTTTAAGCGTCTTTATCTAAGTGGCCTCCAAATAAAAAATACACAAATTCTTAACTACAAAGGATATAAATTTTTACTGCATAAACGCATAAATTTCTATGTTATATGCAAAATTTTATGTCTTCATCATGAAATTTTGTGTATTTTTTATTCATTTTTTTTCTTAATTTTTTTTCAGTTTTATTTCTTTATTTTTCTTCTTTCTTTTTCATAAAATTAAAAATGTTAGAAAGGGACAAAAAAGAATAGTAAAAAAAAAAGTTTGTGTTTATTCAAATTGTATATAATGATACAATATAAAAAGGTATTTATAGGTGTTAAGAAATCGAAATAATAAAAATATAATATTTTATAATAAATATTTAGATATGCTAAATAATTCTAATAAATGCTAATTGATTTTAATATATTCTAAAAAAAAGGAAGAAAAAAATTTAGAAAGTTGCAAAAATGTGTAAGAAGGAGAAGAAGAAGAAAACATATGAGAAAAAAAAACGAGATGCACAAAGGAAAAATGAGTGAAAGAAAAAAAGAGATGTGCAAGAATAAAATGAAAAAAATAGGAGGATGAGAATATGTAGTATATGTGTGAGGAAAGAGAATATAATTTAGTCCTATAATTTAATTAAACTTGAATACAAAAATTATTTGGTTACTTTAATATTTTTAAATATTTTAATATAAAGTCAAATTTAGTAAAATAGTTAACATAATATAATAATTTTAAATATTAAAAAAAGAATTAAAACTTAATAATATAAAAAAATAATTTAATAACTTAATAACGGAAGTGTTATATAATTAAATTTAAGAAATTTCTATTATGAATAAATTATGGTTTATTTTATTAAATTGAGTTCTTAGAGATTAATTTATAAGAAATGATTAAATGGATTTTTGTAGATACTTTAGACTTAAGTCAATTAATATTTATGTACAACTTTTATTTTAATTAGTTATTTTATATAAATTAAAATTAAAGTTATGATGAAAAAATAAAGAAAGGTCATATAATTTAATTTAGGTAATTGATATTTCGAGTTTAATCGTATTTTATAAAATATGATTAGTATGTTTACTTTATAATTTAAATTAGAAATAATTATTTGAACTCAATGATATCTTGATAAATGAAATTTTATGTGTTTTGAAAATAATCTTCACAGTATTATATTTAAATTCTAAACTATTATTTTATCTCAAAAATTTTGTAAAATTGTTATATTATTCGTGTATATTTTACCTTAATCCTAAAAATTTCTAATAAAAACCATAATATCCCAAATTTCCCAATTTACTACCCTAAATCCCTAAACACACGCACACAACACTCAGTAAGTGAGGGAGAAAGGGAAAACAGAGAAGTGAGAAGGGGGAACTCGAGGGAGAAGAGGGGAAGAGAGGAGGGGACGACGCGGCTGGGTCCTTATCGTCGTCGCCGTTGTCGTTGAGGCGCCAGAGGAGAGAGAGATTTACTTTGAAAAGGCGTTGAGGGAGACAGACGCGACGCAAAGAAGAGGAGCTCATCTTCGTTGCCGCCGTCGCCGCCGCTGCAGTTGATGGAAGCCACCACCGTCGTTGGGAGGAACCAAACAGGGAGAGGAGGTCGCCCTTGATGCTACCGCAGAAAGGAAGGAAGCAACACGTATGATGTAACGACCCAATTTTCAGTATGCCTAGGACACACCGGAAACTGAGTGCAACAAATTTGTCATCCTATTTATTATCTATTATTTATTATATGAGCCTGATTCGTTGTTAAAAACGTAGTTAGTTTGTGAGGTACTTTTTTTTGAAAACGTTTGAATTAATAAACAGAATCATTTATAATCAATTCACAAAAAATAACAGATAAAATAGTTATATACAACCACACATAAATACATCACAAGTCGTAGGCAACTTCGGTGATTTTGCCTTTATTAGAGTATAGACTGTTAGTTAGAACACCCCTAGATATAGCTAGATAATAACTATATACATATATATACATACAACATCCCAGGCCCTGACCTGTTCAAGAAGTCCCAAAGCTGGCACCCAGGCTAGTCTAGACTCTATACTCACCTAGTCTCTCTAAACTACTAAAGCGAGGGAAAGTACGTTCTAAGTCTTCAAAACTCAAGTCAGGTGGAACATCATCAAAAGGTAGAACATCATTTGTTACTCCTCTGCACAATGAGACATTGCCATATGACGTCTCTCTGGTACCTCATCAAGTAGCCACACAACATGAGTCTCGTACACAGGATTTAGATTAAAGTTCACGTACAAACGGAGTGCAGACATTGGCTAGTCTTACAGTATATACATATAAATAGAAAACGAGATTCACCCTAGACTCAGAAGACTACCTAGGGCGGAATCCTTTTTGGAAACGATCGTCAACGAACTACGGAAGGGTACTCATGCTTCCATCTGAAAGGGGAAGGGAGAGAGAAGGGGTAAGAACTGGAGAGTTCTTAGTAGGGTCGGGGTTATTAGTTAAATTCATTAATTATATGTTGTTTTGCAAACGAATAGCAAAATACAAAAAAGCAGTAAATAGAAGATGAAGATAAATAGAGGAAATAGAGAAAATAGAAAACAGAACACAAATAGAAGAATACAAGAAAATACAACACAAACACAGAGAATAGAATACAAACAAAGAAAGCATACGTTCATACCACAATCATAACAAAGGAAATGCACAACCAAGTATGATGCATGTCTAGCCCTAGCGCAGGTAATGAGCTCTTTTGTCGGTTTCTACCCGCTCTCGACGTAAACTGAAGCAGCTAAAACGGGTATGGTTTTCCAGTCAGCATAGGTACAGTTCTCACAACCTGACGTATGCGTCACATTCTCTGTAAGCAGACTCTGCCTTACAGGTGACAGCATTCCAGCCGTGTATGAAATCATATCCTCTGTAAGCAATCCTTGCCTTACAGGTGCAGCATTCTAGCCGTGTATGAACTAATATCCTCTGCAAGTGATCCCAGGTTATCAGTTGCAGGTATAGCTCTCAATAGCTGTGTAGTGCTGGAAAACGTTCTGTGGTCGTACCACTATCTATCTGACTGCCTTCACGCAGCAGATCATCACATAATCATTCTCAATTACCATCATTCATTATCATTCTCATTATTCATCATCACATTCACATTCTTATGCAATATCTCTTTCTTTCTATGTTCAATTATACTATACAAACTTTACATCTTTCACTTTTACAATATCTTGGCTCAAACCATTTCTCATTATCATATTACTCTTTTCTCTTTGTATCTTTTTACTCTTTCTTCTATATCCATATCACTCTTTTTCTCTTTATCTCTTTACTTTACTCTGATTTCTCTGCTTAACGTATGTATTTAAAGCTTATGTAAATTTCGGTATGAATAGTTATTCTGCCCCAAGTATAGGTTCATTAAGTCTATACTGAAACAGTTTAACTTTTCATATAATACCTAACCCTAGTCGCAACTCAAGGACTAACTATGTTTCCCTAGTTCGTTTACTAATCTCTGTCTGTTTTCTGTCATTAAAACTTTATAGACTTTTCTTTAGTTTTTATCTTTTATTTAACTTTTTCTCTTTCATTTATCTTTGCCTCACTAATATGTTTTTACCACTCCCTAAGTATTTTATGAAAGTAATTATGAGATTCTGCGCTTAAAGTTGTCTTTCTAAAGCTTTTACAGAATATTTTATTATTATTTATTATTTTATCAATAATTTTTGAAAATTAACTTACCTTTTATTTTCAACCTTTAAAATTCACTTTTTACCACCCGTAACTTTTAATATTTCTACTTTAACCACCCTGACTTTCAGAAATTACCAAATAACCCCTTAAACACCAAAAATTTTACTTCCTTTCCCTTTTAAGGATCTAAAGCATGTTCTTCATTGTTCTTCATCACACTCAAAGTGTTCTTCGTAAATTTTTCAGATTCTTTCTCTATTTTTATCCATTTTTCAGTCTTTTCAGCAACCGATTTTTACCATAATTCATAATAAATTACCAGCCACTAAAATCCCATCTTTTCTACATAATTTTAACACAAATTGAACCCCAATTTAAGGGTTAGGGTTTTGTTTTCCAGCAGCAACAAGAACACAAGTTCATAGCTTGAATTTAATCAAATTTCATCAAAATTTCACCAAATTTTCAACAAGAATCACTCATATAAACAATCAATTTCAAGCTCAGCCAAACCATTTCATTATTACACAACTCAAACACAATCAATAAAGATTAAATTCGTCAAACCCTACCTTGATTTGCTGCTCCAAATCTGGTTACTCTTTGAAGTGTTCTTAAAGCACTTTTTCCTCCTAAATCACATCAATAACAACTTTAAATCCACAAACCCACAACTGACCAAATCTCTCTCAGCACATTATGAAGGGATATCTCACCTTAGACTTGCTGGAAATTAACGTTTCTTTGCCCTCAAGTCAAGTTAAGCATGATTCCTAAGGAAAAACATCAAGAAAACAAATGTTTAAGTATGTTTTCTTGAAAACCGAATTGAAAGGGGAAAAGAACAGTCATCTCACCTTATTTCCAGCTTTGATAAGTTACATGGTTATGTAGAGGAAGAAGAGAGGATCATTTTGGTGAAATCGGAATTTTGATTTGAGTTTTAGTTTAGAAGAAATCAAGCTTTGAAGATTAAGTGTTCATGAAAGTTTCTCTCTTTTCTCTCTTGTTATTTTCGGCCAAAAGGATTAAATGACCAGCCTTGGAGTGTCTTGGGGGGTGTAGGGTGAGTTGTGATTGGTTGGCTTGGAGGTGGATTAAAATAATATTAAAATATCTCAGGTGTATAACTACTAAAACTAAGTGTATCGGAACACTTGTAAAAACATCTCTAAAAATTATTTTCTGAGCTACTAGCATAAATGAAACTAGTAACATATTTATTGTGAGAATAAAACATGTATAATGAGGCCTTCGCATTGCTAAAGTCATCAGAGAGTGCTGGTGCTAAGCTGCACCAGTAAACTGTGAACCCAGTTAAACCGATTTCCTATTTTTAATTAAAACAGACAAGGTAACCTTATAATATCATTCAAGAAGCATCTAATACTAATATAATGACAATATTATCCTATTATCTCTCTTCTCACATGAATCGAGTCCGGTTCGTCAAACTGAGACTATTTACGAAAAATAGAATCAAAACTCCTAACCGATACGGTTCAAAAACTATGTTCCTCGTGATTGTGTTGTCAAGTTTGCCCCAAAAGAGGTTCTAGCTTAAGGATGACATAATGATAATGAGGATTGATATGCTTGATGATATAACAGAGGTGTTCCCTTTACTGATCTTCCGGAGGAATCCGTACTTTCAGAAAAGATCTCACGTACTCGAAAATCGGGGTTGTTACATTCTACCCTCCTAAAAGAAAATTTTGCCCTCAAAATTTTAGTTACCTGGGAATAGATGCGGGTAATTAGCTTTTATTTTATCTTCCAGTTCCCAAGTGTCCTCTTCTTCTTCTCTTTGTCCCCAAGCTACTTTGACCAAGCGAACAGTCTTACCTCTCAGCTGCTTATCACTTCCTACGATCTGAACTGGTGATGCTTAATATCTCAAATCATTTTGTAACTGTACTGTTTCTGGTTGTAAAATGTGACTCTCATCGGGAACATATTTCTTAAGTTACGAGACATGAAAAATGTCATGAAGGTTTGATAAATAAGGAGGATGGGCTATTTGATAAGCTACTAGACCGACTCTTTTAAGTATTTGGAAAGGTTCTATGTATCGTGGGTTAAGCTTTTTAGTCTTAAGGGCTCTACCTATTCCAGTAATCAAAGTTACTTTTAAAAAGACATGGTTTCCCTCACTAAACTTTAAGGGTCTACGTCTATTATCGGCATAGCTCTTTTGACGGCTTTGTGCTGTCCGGATCTTCTGAGGAATCTCCTATGTCTTCTCAATAGTTTCTTACACTAAGTCTGGACCTAAGAAACTAGCTTCTCCATCATCATTTCAACACAATGGTGTCCGACATCTTCTTCTGTAGAGAGCTTCATATGGTGCCATCCCGATACTTTATTGGTAACTGTTGTTGTAGACGAATTCGACCAACAGCAAATACTTATCCCAGCTGCTTTGGTTGTCTATCATACATGATCGTAACATGTCTTCTAACGTCTAGATTGTCTACTCTGATTGTTCGTCTATCTGAGGATGGTACGCTATACTCGTGTGCAATTATGTTCCCAACGCTTTTTGAAAAGCTCCCCAGAATCTAGTAGTAAACCTCGAAACTCGATCTGAGACAATTTATGAAGATATCCCGTGCAGTCGTATGATTTCTTGAATATATATTCGTTCCAGCCTTTCTAAAGTATAGTCAACTAGAATCAGAAAGAAACATGCCGATTTTGTCAACCTATCCACAATCACCCAAATGGAATCACATTCTGTTAAGGTTCTTGGCAATCTCGTGATAAAATCCATAGTGATCTGCTCTCATTTCTATTGTGGTATTTCTAAGGGTTGCAGGGTTTCTGACAGCTTTTGATGTTCCACCTTCATCTTCTGGCAGGTTAAACATTTTGAGGCATAACCAACTACCTCTTTCTTTAAGCCCAGCCACCAGAATATTCGTTTCAAATCTTGATACATCTTTGTCACTCTAGGATGCATAGAAAATCTACTTTGGTGAGCTTCAGTAAGAATCTTTTGTCGCAATTCTCCAGAGTTAGGCACACACATTCTGTTCTTGTACCTCCACAGGCTACTACGATCCTGCCTCACAGCTTCTAGTTCCTCTACTCCCATACGTCTCAGCATCATCATCATTTCTAAGTCTTGAATATCGTCTTTGGTATATCTAGCTCACTTATTCGAATTTGGTGATGATCTGATCGTAAATCTCTCTTTGAGAACATATTTGCACCTTTCAATTGATCCATCAAATCATCAATCCTTGGAAGTTGATACTTGTTCTTGATAGTAACTTTATTTAACCGTCGGTAATCCACGTAGAGACTCATTCCACTGTTTTTTTACTAATAATATCGGAGCTCCCCATGGTGATGCACTGGGACGAATAAACTTCTTTTCAAGTAGCTCATCCAACTACTTCTTCAACTCTGCAAGTTCTATGGTGACATCCGATATGGTGCTATAGATATTGGTCCGGTTGCAGGTACTAGATCAATGCTGAACTCTATCTCTCGCTGAGGGGAAAACTCAGGTATGTCATCTGGAAAAACATCAGGAAATTCCTTCACCACTCGGATCTGTTCTAGGCTTAATTCACTATCATTCGAGCTAGCCGCCAACAGAACGTATCCCTTACAATCATTCCCGTTTAAGGTAACTCTTACAGAATTCAGATATAAGGTGTGGGATAAAAACGGTTTAGTATGTAGACTGTCAGATGGAATAATAGCAGTTCTTTCAAAGCAATCAAGGAAAACATGATACTTAGATAACCAATCTAATCCTAGAATAGCTTCTAAACCACATAGAGGCAAACAGATTAGATCATGTATAAAAGTCCTATTCCTAATAGCAAGTGGTACTTGCAGGTACACTAAACTGGTCAAAGTATTTTAGGATGCAGGTGTATGAACAATCAAGTGAAAATTCAATTTAAAGAAATATAATCCTAACTTGTGAGCAACAGTTAGAGAAATAAAGAATGCGATGCACCCGAATCATACAGTACAATTAGAAATTGATTCTTGACATAACACTTACCATGAATGAGGGCATTCAATTGCACAACATCGTCAATAGTGATGCCAAACACTCGTCCTTGTTGCTGGGTTCTGACTGAATTTCGAGTAAATCCCTTCGGACAATCCTTGGCAATATGTCCAAGTTCTCCACAAGCATAGCAGTTAGGTGATCCAAACTGGCAAGACCTGTTATCATGCTCTTTTCCGCATTGCTTACATGCAGTGTTTATGTAAGCCTGATGGGCTCATTTACCATTGCCTTGCCTTACTTTACCTCCATTCTTACCCGTACAGCGATTAGTAATGTTACGAACTTGTAGGTTCTTATGCTGTCGTATGCCACGTGCTTTAAAATGCACCCTTCTCCCAGCTGCCTGACGATTGCTAAGACGCCTTGGTGGAAATTCTTGGTGACTCACCTTGGCCACAGTCACTTTCTTAATACATTCTTCCACTAACTTTGCTCTTGTTGACTAATTCAGCAAAATTACGTATCTCCAGCGGAACTATTGAACTCATCAGATCATCACGAAGGCCTCCTTCAAACTTCAAGCACTTCCATTCTTCAAAGTCAATAGGATTCCGTTGACAAATCTTAGAGAAACGACACAAGTCATCAAAATTACGAGCATACTCAGCAACACTCATATCCCCTTGCCTCAGCTGCATAAGCTCTATCTCTTTAGCATCACGCACTGCTCTTGGGAAATATTTTTTGTAGAATTCATCTTTAAAAATATCCCAAGGAATGTCATCTTCATTACATTGTAGCAGTCGCTGTATCCCCTGCCACCAGTACTCAGCTTCTCTCTCGAGCATATAAGTAGCAAACTCCACGTGTTGTCCTTCTGGAACATGCTACACTCTCAGTGATCATTCAATACCTCGAAACCAGTTATCAGCATCAGTCGCGACGAGTGTACCCTTGAACTTAGGCGGGTTAACTTTCAGAAAGGTCGCAAGGGTCATAGGTCTTTCAGGATGCCCTAAGTTATTCTCATCATTCCCATTATCTTCTCTGTATTCATTCTCATTCCCGTTTCTCACACCAAGATGTTCAACAACCCTAGCCACTACTACCACAGCTTCACACACTACTTCAGCCACGTTGTTCATGTTAGCCATAAACGTTTCCTGTTCCCCCTCGTAGTTAACATTAGGAATTCCTTCCCATATGCCTCGTCTCTGTGAACCCATTGTGGTCCTGTTCACCCCAAACAATCATTGTTAAGGTGATCAGTCTTAACACTTCAAGTCAAGTGTGAACATTCCCAAAATGAAAACACAGAAACAATCATGCAACATATATCACTGGGATATCCTATACGCATGAGACACACAACAGAGTATGCAATGAAAGTCAATCCATGGTGGACGAAATTGTGATCCATATTCTTTTGTACTTGTATGAAATCATTATTGTGGCACCAGTTGAATTCACAACTCCGTTCAACTAACCAGCAAGTGTACTAGGTCGTCCAAGTAATAAACCTTACGTGAGTAAGGGTCAATCCCACAGAGATTGTTGGTATGAAGCAAGCTATGGTCACCTTGTGAATCTCAATTAGGCAACTTAAATTGGTTTATGGGTTTTCAAAAATTAATAATAATTGAAAAATAAAAAGCGATAGAAATACTTATGTAAATCAATAGTGAGAATTTCAGATAGGTGTATGGAGATGCTGTGCTCCTCTTGAAACTCTACTTCACTACTCACTCTTCCTTCAATCCTCCTTACTCCTTTCCATGGCAAGCTGTATGTAGGGCATCACCATCATCGGTGGCTACTTTCAATCCTCTCGGGAAAATGGTCCTATGTGCTGTCACTGCACGGCTAATCGTCTGGAGGCATCACCCTTGGTTGATGGCTACATCCCATCCTCTCAGTGAAAATGGTCCAAATGCTCTGTCACAGCACGGCTAATCATCTGTCGGTTTTCAATCAGGTTGGAATAGAATCCATTGATTCTTTTGCGTTTGTCACTAACGCCCAGCCTTCAGGAGTTTGAAGCTCGTCATAGTCATTCAACACCGGAATCTTACTCGGAATACCACAGACAAGGTTAGACTTTCCGGATTCCCAGGATCCTACTCGGAATACCACAGACAAGGTTAGACTTTCTGGATTCTCATGAATGCCGCCATCTATCTAGCTTATACCACGAAGATTCTGTTGGGGAATCTAAGAGATATGCGCCCGGCCTAAGGTAGAACGGAAGTGGTTGTCAATCACGCGCGTTCATAAGTAAGAATGATGATGAGTGTCACGGATCATCACATTCATCTAGTTAAGTGTAACGTATATCTTGGAATAAGAATAAAAGAAAATTGAATAAAAAGTAATAGTGATTGTATTGAAACTTGAGGTACAGCAGAGCTCCACACCCTTAATCTATGGTGTGCAGAAACTCCACTGTTGAAAATACATAAGTAAAAGGTTTAGGCATGGCCGAATGGCCATCCCCCTTGACTGATCAAGAGACCGAATAATCAAAGGCTAAACAGTCAAGAGATTAAACTGTCAAAAGCTGTCTAATACAATAGTAACTTATCCTATTTATACTAGACTAGCTACTAGGGTTTACATGAGTAAGTAGTTGATGCATAAATCCACTTCCGGGGCCCACTTGGTGTATGCTTGGGCTGAGCTTGATCTATCCACGAGCTAAAGCTTTTCTTGGAGTTGAACTCCAAGTTATAACGTGTTTTGGGCGTTCAACTCCGGATCATGACGTTTTTCTGGCGTTTAACTCCAGACAGCAGCATGTACTTGGCGTTCAACGCCATGTTACGTCATCAATTTCCGAACAAAGTATGAACTATTATATATTGCTGGAAAGCTCTGGATGTCTACTTTCCAACGCCGTTGAGAGCGCGCCATTTGGAGTTCTGTAGCTCCAGAAAATCTATTTCGAGTACAGGGAGGTCAGATTCCAACAACATCAGCAGTCCTTTTGTCAGCCTTTTTCAGAGTTTTGCTCAAATCCCTCAATTTCAGCCA
>NC_029778.3:46462376-46462817 GCF_000817695.3 Arachis duranensis
AAAACTACCTAAAAACAATGCCAAAAAGCGTATAAATTATCCGCTCATCACAACACCAAACTTAAATTGTTGCTTGTCCCCAAGCAACTGAAAATCAAATAGGATAAAAGAAGAGAATATACTATAAATTCCATAATATCAATGAATATTAATTATAATTAGATGAGCGGGACTTGTAGCTTTTTGCTTCTGAACAGTTTTGGCATCTCACTTTTTCCTTTGAAGTTCAGAGTGATTGGCGTCTCTGGGAACTTAGAATTTTGGATAGTGTTATTCACTTTCCTAGTTAAGCATGTTGATTCTTGAACACAGCTACTTATGAGTCTTGGCCGTGGCCCTAAGCACTTTGTTTTCCAGTATTACCACTGGATACAAAAATGCCACAAACACATAACTGGGTGAACCTTTTCAGATTGTGACTCAACTTTGCTAGAGTCCCCA
>NC_029778.3:46463339-46463887 GCF_000817695.3 Arachis duranensis
TCTTATTTCATGGAGAATGATGGAGTGCTCATGATGTTCCACCCTTAATTGTTCCACATTGTGGCTCAAATCTTCTAAGGAAGTGTTGAGATGTTCCCAATAGTTGTTGGGAGGAAAGTGCATCCCTTGAGGCATCTCAAGGATTTCTTGATGATGAGCTTCCTCATGCATCTCTTGAGAACTGTGAAGGGTCTCTCTTGTTTGCTCCATCCTCTTCTTGGTGATGGGCTTATCCTCTTCAATGGGGATGTCTCCTTCTATGATAACTCCAGCTGAGTAACATAGATGGCAAATAAGGTGAGGAAAAGCTAGCCTTGCCATGGTGGAGGGCTTGTCGGTAATTTTGTAGAGTTCATTGGAGATGACTTCATGAACTTCTACTTCCTCTCCAATCATGATGCTATGAATCATGATGGCCCGATCCACAGTAATCTTCAGATCGGTTGCTAGTGGGAATGATGGAGCGTTGAATGAACTCTAACCATCCTCTAGCCACAGGCTTGAGGTCCAGTCTTCTTAGTTGAACTGGCTTACCTTTGGAGTCTCTT
>NC_029778.3:46464205-46464653 GCF_000817695.3 Arachis duranensis
CCTTTTCCGGCCTTAGGTGCCATTGATGGTGGGTGAAAACAAAAAAGATTGTGCTTTGGCCACACCAAACTTAAAATATTGCTCGTCCTCGAGCAATAGAAGAAAGAAGAGAAGAAGAAGAAGAAGAAGAGAATATGGTAGAGAGGGAGAGATGGAGGTTCGGCCAAGGTGAAGAAGAGGGGGTTGTGTTGTGTGAAAAAGAAGTAGAATTGAAGGGTATATATAGGGAGAGGGGGAGTGTATGTTCGGCCATCTAGGGTGGGAATGGGTGGGAAAATGGTTTTGAATTTTTGAAGGTAGGTGGGGTTTATGGGGAAGAGTGGATGGATGTGAGTGGTGAAGGGGGTGATTGGGAAGAGGGATTGAGGTGATTGCTGAAGAATATTGGGAATTGTGACATGGGGTATTCAAATCACAAAAATAGGATTAGGAGGTAAGGTGGGAATAT
>NC_029778.3:46464848-46465085 GCF_000817695.3 Arachis duranensis
TTCTGGGCGTTCAACGCCCATGTAAAGCATGTTTCTGGCGTTGAACGCCAGTTTCATGCTTGTTACTGGCATTCAGCGCCAGCTTTTTCCTCTAGGCACATTCCTGGCGTTCAGCACCAGAATGTTGCTTGTTTTTGGCATTCAGTGCCAGATTCATGCTCTGTTCTGGCGTTGAACACCAGCCAGATGCATCTTACTGGCGTTGAACGCCAGCCTGTGCTTCCTCCAGGGTGCGAA
>NC_029778.3:46465294-46465843 GCF_000817695.3 Arachis duranensis
ACAGTGGCTCTCATGGAGCCACAAAGGTGATCAGGTCAATGTTGTATAGTCCCAACACCAAACTTAGAGTTTGGATATGGGTTCTTAACACCAAACTTAGAGTTTGGTTGTGGCCTCACAACACCAAACTTAGAGTTTGACTGTGGGGGCTCTTCTTGACTCTGAACTGAGAGAAGCTCTTCATGCTTACTCTCTTTTGTCACAGAGGGATGGCCATGGGCCTTAAACACAAGGTAGTCCCCATTCAATTGAAGGACTAATTCACCTCTGTTGACATCTATCACAGCTCCTACTGTGGCTAGGAAAGGTCTTCCAAGGATAATGCATTCATCCTCTTCCTTCTTAGTGTCTAAGATTATGAAATCAGCAGGGATGTAAAGGCCTTCAACCTTTACTAACACGTCCTCCACTATTCCATAAGCTTGTCTCAATGACTTGTCTGCCAATTGTAATGAGAACAAGGCAGTTTGTACCTCAATGATCCCCAGCTTCTCCATTACAGAGAGTGGCATAAGATTTATCCCTGACCCTAGATCACATAGAGCTTTT
>NC_029778.3:46467492-46470120 GCF_000817695.3 Arachis duranensis
GATGTTCATTCGCGCTTAATTATGGAGAAGGTGATGATCCGTGACACTCATCACCTTCCTCGATCCATGAACGTGTGCCTGGCAACCACCTCCGTTCTACATCAGATTGAATAAGTATCTCTTAGATTCCTTAATCAGAATCTTCGTGGTATAAGCCGGATTGATGGCGGCATTCTTGAGAATCCGGAAAGTCTAAACCTTGTCTGTGGTATTCCGAGTAGGATTCTGGGATTGAATGGCTGTGACGAGCTTCAAACTCGTGATTGCTGGGCGTGATGACAAATGCAAAAGAATCAAGGGATTCTATTCCAACATGATCGAGAACCGACAAATGATTAGCCGTGCCATGACAGAGCATTTGGACTTTTTTCACTGAGAGGATGGGATGTAGCCATTGACAATGGTGATGCCCTACATACAGCTTGCCATATTGACAACGGTGACACCCTACATAGAGCTTGCCATGGAAGGGACTCTGCGTGTGGAGAAGGATTTCAAGGAAGAGTTGAAGTTCAGAGGACAAAGCATCTCCAAAACTCCAACATATTTCTCATTACTGCACAACAAGTAACGCTTTTATTCTCTATTATTAAAGTAATAACTATTTATTTTATTCCCTTTTCTTTATTAAAATACGAGGCTAAAGAACCCTATTGGTATCCTGACTAAGATTAATAAAATAAACATAGCTTGCTTCAATCCAACAATCTCCGTGGGATTCGACCCTTACTCATGTAAGGTATTACTTGGACGACCCAGTGCACTTGCTGGTTAGTTGTGCGGATTACAAATTCGTGCAGCAGTTCAATTAAGAAGTGGGAAAACATTAAATACCTCACTTCAAAGTAGCAGGAAGCCAAGAAATGAACAGATGTATACTCAAAATCCCTCTGAGGACAATCAGAGCCCAGAGAGGAATAATGCTGGCGCTGAACGCCCAGACCATGATCATTCCTGGCGTTCAATGCCAGAAACAAGCATGAATCCGGCGTTGAACACCCAAAGGGAACATGGTTCTGGCATTCAAACGCCAGTAACAAACAAGGAAGTGGCGTCTAACGCCACTCCAGCTTCCACCCCTGGCATTCAAACGCCAGTGAGGGATCAGTCACATACAAGTGCTGATGACAACCCTTCTAAAAAGGCTTCCCAACCCACTTCTGTAGGTAATAAACCTGCAGCAACTAAGGTTGAGGAATACAAAGCCAAAATGCCTTATCCTCAAAAACTCCGCCAAGCGGAACAGGATAAGCAATTTGCCCGCTTTGCAGACTATCTCAGGACTCTTGAAATAAAGATTCCGTTTGCAGAAGCACTTGAGCAAATACCCTCTTATGCTAAGTTCATGAAAGAGATCTTAAGTCATAAGAAGGATTGGAGGGACACTGAAAAAGTTTACCTCACTGAGGAATGCAGTGCAGTCATTCTGAAAAGCTTACCTGAGAAGCTTAAAGATCCTGGGAGCTTTATGATACCATGCACATTAGAGGGTACTTGTACCAAGCAAGCTTTATGTGATCTTGGAGCAAGTATCAACATAATGCCTGCATCTACTATCAAAAAGCTTGGTTTAACTGAAGAAATCAAACCAACCAGGATATGTCTTCAACTTGCTGATGGCTCCATTAAATACCCATCAGGCGTGATTGAAGACATGATTGTCAAGGTCGGGCCATTCGCCTTCCCTACTGACTTTGTGGTGCTGGAAATGGAGGAGCACAAGAGTGCAACTCTCATTCTGGGAAGACCTTTCTTAGCAACTGGCTGAACCCTCATTGATGTCCAAAAAGGGGAAGTAACCTTGAGAGTCAATGAGGAGGAGTTTAAGTTGAATATTGTCAAAGCCATGCAACATCCAGACACCCCAAACGACTGCATGAGTGTTGATATTATTGACTCTCTGGTAAGAGAGGTCAATATGGCTGAGAGTCTCGAATCAGAGCTAGAGGACATCTTTAAAGATGTTCAGCCTGATTCGGAGGAATCAGAGAAGATAATAGAACCTCTGAAAATCCCTCAAGAAGAGGAGAAACCTCCAAAACCCGAACTCAAACCATTACCACCATCCCTGAAATATGCATTTCTGGGAGAAGGTGATACCTATCCTGTAATTATAAGCTCAACCTTAGAGCCACAGGAAGAGGAAGCACTAATTCAAGTGCTAAGGACACACAAGACAGCTCTTGGGTGGTCCATCAGTGATCTTAAGGGCATTAGCCCAGCCAGATGCATGCACAAGATCTTACTGGAGGATGATGCCAAGCCAGTGGTTTAACCACAAAGGCGGCTGAATCCAGCCATGAAAGAAGTGGTGCCGAAGAAGGTCACTAAATTACTAGAGGCTGGGATTATTTATCCTATTTCTGACAGCCCCTGGGTAAGCCCTGTCCAAGTCGTCCCTAAGAAAGGAGGCATGACAGTGGTTCATAATGAAAAAAATGAACTGGTTCCTACAAGAACAGTTACAGGGTGGCGTATGTGTATTGATTACAGAAGGCTCAATACAGATACCAGAAAGGATCATTTTCCTTTACCAATCATAGACCAGATGCTAGAAAGACTAGCAGGTCATGAATACTACTGCTTCCTGGATGGATATTCAGGTTATAATCAAATTGCAGTAGATCC
>NC_029778.3:46471287-46471842 GCF_000817695.3 Arachis duranensis
CACTTATATTCTGGTGGCAGTGGATTATGTATCCAAATGGGTGGAGGCTATTGCAACACCCACTAATGACACTAAAACAGTGTTAAAATTCCTCCAAAAACACATCTTCAGCAGATTTGGTATCCCTAGAGTATTAATCAGTGATTGGGGTACTCATTTCTGCAATAAACAGCTTTACTCTGCTCTGGTACATTATGGAGTTAGCCACAGGATAGCCACTCCATATCACCCACAAACTAATGGGCAAGCTGAAGTCTCAAATAGAGAACTCAAAAGAATCCTGGAACGGACTGTAATTAACTGTAGAAGGGATTGGACAAGAAGCTTGGATGATGCTCTGTGGGCATACAGAACAGCATTCAAGACTCCTATAGGAACTTCTCCATACCAGCTCGTGTATGGAAAAGCTTGTCACTTGCCAGTGGAACTGGAATATAAGGCCTACTAGGCAACCAGATTCCTAAACCTTGATGCCAAGTTAGCTGGAGAAAAACGATTGCTCCAGTTAAATGAGCTAGAGGAATTTAGACTCAATGCTTTCGAGAATGCAAAAAT
>NC_029778.3:46472630-46476296 GCF_000817695.3 Arachis duranensis
TTGAAGTCACAGAGTTACAGGGAAATTTGGAAGGCTTACTGGCATCAAAAAGCCAGTAAGAAACGTTTTGGGCGTTGAACGCCCAAAAGAAGCACCCACTGGGCGTTCAACGCCAGTAAGGGTGGCCATCTGGGCGTTGAACGCCAGATTGTTAGCATCCTGGGCGTTCAGAAAAACGCCCAGTGACAAAGGACCTCCTGGCGTTCAACGCCAGAAAGAAGCACCAGCTGGGCGTTGAACGCCCAGGAGAAGCAGCATTTGGGCGTTAAACGCCCAAAACATGCATCGTTTGGGCGTTTAACGCCAGGATGGTGGGAGGAGGTAAAAATTCGTTTTTCATTATATTTTCTAAATTTTTATGTTTCAATTCATGATTTCTTACATAAACATGCTTCAAATTGTCATCCCTCATATCAAATTAGTTTTCTAAAAATCCTGATTTCTAAAAATCCATGTTTCAAAAATTTCAAATATATCTTAATCCATAAAGACAAATTGTTTTCCAATCCAATCCAACTCCTTTAAGTTTGTTTTCAAAACTCAATTATCTTTTTAAAATCTTTTTCAAAATAAAAAAAAATTTTTCAGATCTATCTTTTAATTATTAGTTAAATCTTTCTCTTTTTAACCTATATCTTTTTCTTATCATATCTATCTTTTACAAATCATATCTTCTATCTTATCTTTTTCCTATTTTCGAAAATTTCCCACCCCCTCCCTATATATTGAATTCGGCGCCCCTCTCATCATCACCATACCACACTTGCTCTCCTCCTATCCCTCTTCTTTCTCCTCTTTTGCTTGAGGACGAGCAAAGCTTCTCTTTTCTTTTGCTTGAGGACAAGCAAACCTCTAAGTTTGGTGTGCTTTTCCGTGATCACTAAGCCAAGATTCATCAATATCATGGCTCCTAAAGGAAAACAAACCAATTTGAGAGGCAAGAAAGAGAATAATCCAAAGAATCTTTGGAATCAAGAGAAGTTCTTAACCAAAGAACATGAAGACCATTATCACAAAATAATGGGTCTGAGGTCAGTGATCCCGGAAGTCAAATTTGATCTGAAAGAAGATGAATATCCGGAGATCCAAGAGCAAATTCGAAACAGGAACTGGGAAATTCTGGCCAATCCTGAAACGAAAGTGGGAAGGAACATAGTTCAGGAGTTCTATGCTAATCTATGGCAGACAGACCGGCAAAGAATAATTGGAGCTGCTCTCTATGACCATCGGACCTTAGTCAGAGGAAAGATCGTTCACACCCATCCTGACAAGATCAGGGAGATATTTAAGCTTCCCCAACTGAAAGATGACCCAGACTCCTTTAATAGGAGAATGATGAGGGTAAATAAAGGTCTGGACAAGATTCTAGAGGATATATGCATCCCTGAAGCCAGGTGGACCACCAGCACGACTGGCATCCCAAATCAACTCAAAAGAGAAGATCTAAAACCAGCAGCTAGAGGCTGGCTAGATTTCATAGGGCGTTCCATATTGCCCACCAGCAACCGTTCTGAAGTTACTGTTAAAAGAGCAGTAATGATTCACTGCATCATGTTGGGAAAAGAAGTAGAAGTCCATCAACTGATCTCATGTGAGCTATACAAAATAGCAAACAGGAATTCCAAGGACGCCAGATTAGCCTATCCAAGCTTAATTTCTATGCTCTGTAAAGATGCTGGAGTGAAGATGGGAATAACAGAGTATATCCCAGTTGAGAGGCCAATCACGGGAATATCAATGGTCAGACAACAGCAACAAGATGATTCAGCCAAGAGGAGAGCACATGAAGCCCTCCCAGAACTGCCTCAATTCGAATATTGGAAACATCTTGAGGCTTCTATTTCCAAATTGCAAGAAGCTATGGACCAAATAAGGGAAGAACAAAGCAATCAAAGTAGCATGCTTTGCAAACTGCTCAAGGAACAGGAAGAGCAAGGGCGTGATCTAAGGGAGCTGAAGCGCCAAAAATTAATCCTTGAACAACACCCCACAGATTAGAGGAACATCTACTCCTCAAAACAACAGGTTGCTGAGTTCCAATTTTTCTGCTTTAACTTAGTGATAGTATTACTATAGAAATTTACCTTAGGAGATATTTAGCAGTAGTAATTAGTATATCTATTTAGATTTTATTTCCAATTAAGCTATAATTTATTTTTCTCATCATCATCAGGCATGAATAAAGTAGTAGATTTTTTTAGAATAAAGAAGTAATCTATATTTTTCGAGTTCTTAATAATAAAAATTATAATTAATTATGTGTGGTGGCAATACTTTTTGTCCTCTGAATGAATTCTTGAACAGTGCATAACTTGTACTTTGAATTTGATGAATATTGGCTCCTGAAAGAATGAGGAACACGAAAAATATTATTGATGATCTGAAAAATCATGAAATTGATTCTTGAAGCAAGAAAAAGCAGTCCATTCAAAAAAAAAAAAAAGAGAGAAGGAGCAGTAGAAAAAGCCAATAGCCCTTAAACCCAAAAGGCAAGGGTAAAAAGGATCCAAGGCTTTGAGCATCAATGGATCGGAGGGCCTAAGGAAATAGTTCCAGGCCTAAGCGGCTAAACCAAGCTGTCCCTAACCATGTGCTTGTGGCATGCAGGTCCAAGTTACAAACTTGAGACTGAGTGGTTAAAGTCGTGATCCAAGGCAAACAGAGTGTGCTCAAGAGCTTTGGACACCTCTGACTGGGGACTCTAGCAAAGCTAAGTCACAATCTGAAAAAGGTTCACCTAGTCATGTGTCTGTGGCATTTATGTATCTGGTGGTAATACTGGAAAACAAAGTGCTTAGGGCCACGGCCAAGACTCATAAAATAACTGTGTTCAAAAAATCAACATACTACACTAAGAGAATCAATAATACTATCTGAATTCTGAGTTCCTATGGATGCCAATCATTCTGAAATTCAAAGGATAAAGGGAGATGCCAAAACTGTTCAGAAACAAAAAGCTACAAGCCCCGCTCATCTAAAAAGAATCTGAGCTCCATTCAAAACTCTTAAATATTATTACTTCTTAATTTCTCTTATCCTACTTTATTTATCTAGTTGCTTGAGGACAAGCAACAGTTTAAGTTTGGTGTTGTGATGAGCGGATATTTTATACGCTCTTTGGGGGTAATGTCATGTAGATTTTAGTATGTTTTAATTAGTTTTTAGTAGAATAATACTAGTTTTTAAGCAAAAATCATATTTTCTGGACTTTACTATGAGTGTGTGTATTTCTCTGTGATTTCAGGTATTTTCTGGCTGAAATTGAGGGAGCTGAGCAAAAATTTGACTTAGGCTGAAAAAGGACTGCTGATGTTGTTGGATCCTGACCTCCCTGCACTCTAAATGGATTTTCTGGAGCTACAGAAGTCCAATTGGCGCGCTCTCAATGGCGTTGGAAAGTAGACATCCAGGGCTTTCCAGCAATATATAATAGTCCATACTTTGCGCGAAGATAGACAACGTAAATTGGCATTGAACGCCAAGTACATGCTGCTGTCTGGAGTTAAACGCCAGAAAAACGTCATGATCCGGAGTTGAACGCCCAAAACACGTTATAACTTGGATTTCAACTCCAAGAAAGGCCTCAACTCGTGGATAGCTCTAGTCCCAGCCCCAGCACACACCAAGTGGGCCCCAGAAGTGGATTTCTGCACCAATTATCTTAGT
>NC_029778.3:46477304-46479707 GCF_000817695.3 Arachis duranensis
TCTTTACAGTCTCACAGATCTGCAAGAACTCAGTTAAAAACTGGTAAGGATCTTCAGATGGAAGTCCATAAAACTTGTAGTTTTGTTGCATTAAGGCAACTAGCTGAGGTTTCAGCTCAAAGTTGTTGGCTCCAATGGCAAGAATGGAGATGCTTCTTCAATCAAATTTGGACGTTGGCTTTGTGAAGTCACCAAGCATTCTCCTTGCATTATTATTATTTTCGGCTGCCATCTCCTTCTCTTGTTCGAAAATTTCTGAAAGGTTGTTTCTGGATTGTTGTAATTTAGTTTCTCTTAATTTTCTCTTCAAAGTCCTTTCAGGTTCAGGATCAATTTCAACAAGAGTGCCTTTTTCCCTGTTCCTGCTCATATGAAAGAGAAGAAAACAAGAAAAGAAGAGGAATCCTCTATGTCACAGTATAGAGATTCCTTTATGTTAGTAGAAGAAGAAAGGGGAGAAGAGTGAAGAAGAATGGGTTCGGATTTTTAGATGAAGAGAGGTGAAGAGAAGTGTTAGTAAATAATTAATTAAATAGAATAAGAAAAGAGAGGGGAAATTTCAAAAATAATTTTGAAACAGTGGTTAGTGATTATCGAAAATCAGAGATAAGATATAATTAAAATTAAAATTTAAAACAATTAAAA
The DNA here is from genome assembly GCF_000817695.3 of Arachis duranensis. Classification (NCBI taxonomy): domain Eukaryota; kingdom Viridiplantae; phylum Streptophyta; class Magnoliopsida; order Fabales; family Fabaceae; genus Arachis; species Arachis duranensis. The sequence continues at coordinate 46,477,950 of NC_029778.3, forward strand.
AGAATTTTTGAAAAAGAGAGAAGTATTTTCGAAAATTAGAGAGGGATAGGTAGTTAGTTGGTTTTGAAAAAGATAGGAAACAAACAAAAAGTTAGTTAGTTGATTGAAAAAGATATTAAAATCAAATTTGTAAAGATAGGAAGATAAAAGGTTAGATAAGATATTTTGAAATCAAATTTTTGAAAAAGATAAAATTTTTGAAAAAGATAAGATAAAAGATAAAAAGATATGTTTGAAAAATATTTAATTTTTAAAATTACTTAACTAACAAGAAACTAAAAGATAAGATTCTAGAATTTAAAGATTGAACCTTTCTTAACAAGAAAGTAACAAACTTCAAATTTTTGAATCAATCACATTAATTGTTAGTGTATTTTCGAAAAATATGATATAAAGATAAGAAAAAGATTTTGAAAATAATTTGAAAAAGAATTTTTGAAATTTTCGAAAAAAATAAAAAATGAAAAAGATATAATTTTTGAAAAAGATTTTGAAAAGATAAGATTTTTAAAATTGAAAATTTGACTTGACTTGTAAGAAACAACTAATTTTGAAAATTTTTGACTAAGTCAACTCAAATTTTTGAAAATTTGGAGAAAAATAAGGATAAGATATTTTTTATTTTTGAATTTTTAATTATGAGAGAGAAAAACACAAACATGACCCAAAACATGAAAATTTTGGATCAAAACACAAGATGCATGCAAGAACACTATGAATGTCAAGATGAACTACCAAGAACACTTTGAAGATCATGATGAACATCAAGAACATATTTTTGAAAAATTTTTGATGCAAAGAAAACATGGAAGACACCAAACTTAGAAATCTTTAATGCATGGACTCTAACAAACGAAAAATGCACATGAAAAACAACAAACAACACAAAACAAGAAATCATCAAGATCAAACAAGAAGACTTGTTAAGAACAACTTGAAGATCATGAAGAACACTATGAATGCATGAGATTTTCGAAAAATGCAAGAAAAATTTTTAAAGCATGCAATTGACACCAAACTTAAAAATTGACTCATGACTCAGACAAGAACACAAAATATTTTTTATTTTTATGATTTTCTAATTTTTTTGGATTTTTATTAATTTTTTCGAAAATAAGGTTTGGAAAAACGAAAAAAGAAAAGAAAAATTTTGAAAAAGTTTTTGAAAAGAAAATTACCTAATCTGAACAACAAGATGAACCGTCAGTTGTCCATACTCGAACAATCCCCGGCAACGGCGCCAAAAACTTGGTGGACGAAATTATGATCCTCAAAGTTGGTCTCTTTGTATTTGTATGGAATAAAAAATACTCTAAAGAGATCATGGTGTGATGAATTGGGATCTTAATAATCCCTGGTGTGATCATAACTCCGTTCAACTTAACCAGCAAGTGTACTGGGTCATCCAAGTAATACCTTACGTGAGTAAGGGTCGATCCCACAGAGATTGTTGGTATGAAGCAAGCTATGGTCACCTTGTAGATCTCAGTTAGGCATATTAAATTGGTTTATGATGAGTTCAAAAATTAATAATAAAAAGAAAATAAAAGGGATAGAAATACTTATGTAAATCAATAGTGGAAATTTCAGATAGGCGTATGGAGATGCTGTGCTCCTCTTGAATCTCTACTTTCTTATTACATTCATCCAATCCTTCATACTCCTTTCCATGGCAAGCTGTATGTAGGGCATCACCATCATCAATGGCTACTTTTAATCCTCTCGGGAAAATGGTCCTATGCGCTGTCACTGCACGGC
>NC_029778.3:46479787-46480668 GCF_000817695.3 Arachis duranensis
TTGTCATCACGCCCAGCCTTCAGGAGTTTGAAGCTCGTCACAGTCATTCAATCCCAGAATCCTACTCAGAATACCATAGACAAGTTTAGACTTTCCGGATCCTCATGAATGCCGCCATCTATCTAGCTTATACCACGAAGATTCTGTTGGGGAATCTAAGAGATATGCGCCCGGCCTAGAGTAGAACGGAAGTGGTTGTCAATCACGCGCATTCATAGGTGAGAATGATGATGAGTGTCACGGATCATCACATTCATCAAGTTGAGTGCAACGTATATCTTAAAATAAGAATAAAAGAGAATTGAATAGAAAGTAATAGTAATTGTATTGAAACTTGAGATACAGCAGAGCTCCACACCCTTAATCTATGGTGTGCAGAAACTCCACCGTTGAAAATACATAAGTGAAAGGTTCAGGCATGGCCGAATGGCCAGCCCCCTGAATGATCAAGAGACCGAATGATCAAAGACTACAAAGTCCAAAGATTAAACTGTCAAAAAGATGTCTAATACAATAGTAACTTATCCTATTTATACTAGACTAGCTACTAGGGTTTACATGAGTAAGTAATTGATGTATAAATCCACTTCTGGGGCCCACTTGGTGTATGCTTGGGCTGAGCTTGATCTATCCACGAGCTGAGGTTTTTCTTGGAGTTGAACTCCAAGTTATAACGTGTTTTGGGCGTTCAACTCCGGGTTGTGACGTGTTTCTGGCGTTTAACTATAGACAGCAGCATGTACTTGGCGTTGAGCGCCACTTTACGTCTTCAATTTCCGAATAAAGTATGGACTATTATATATTGCTGGAAAGCTCTGGATGTCTACTTTCCAACGCCGTTGAGAGCGCGCCATTTGGAGTTCTGTAGCTGCAGAAAATCT
>NC_029778.3:46480771-46511991 GCF_000817695.3 Arachis duranensis
AATGAAAACATCCCTAAAAGTAGCTTGAACTTACTAAAAACTACCTAAAAACAATGCCAAAAAGCGTATAAATTATCCGCTCATCACATGACAGTGGTTCATAATAAAAAAAATGAACTGGTTCCTACAAGAACAGTTACAGGGTGGCGTATGTGTATTGATTATAGAAAGCTCAATACAGCCACCAGAAAGGATCATTTTCCTTTACCATTCATAGATCAGATGCTAGAAAGACTGGCAGGTCATGAATACTACTGCTTCCTGGATGGATATTCAGGTTATAATCAGATTACAGTAGATCCCCAGGATCAAGAGAAAATAGCATTCACATGTCCATCCGGAGTATTTGCATACAGAAGGATGCCATTTGGTCTTGCAATGCACCTGCAACCTTTCAAAGGTGCATGCTCTCTATTTTCTCTGATATGGTGGAAAATTTATGGAAGTCTTCATGGATAATTTTTTAGTATTTAGAGACTCATTCAACTCCTATCTTGACCATCTAGCACTTGTTCTAAAGAGGTGCCAAGAGACTAATCTGGTTTTAAACTGGGAGAAATGTCATTTTATGGTGACTAAAGGAATTGTCCTTGGGCACAAAATTTCGAACAAGGGAATAGAGGTGGATCAAGCTAAGGTAGAGGTAATTGAAAAATTACCACCACCTGCCAATGTTAACGCAATCACAAGCTTTCTAGGGCATACAGGAGTCTATAGGAGGTTTATAAAAGATTTTTCAAAAATTGCCAAACCTCTGAGTAATCTGCTAGCTGCTGACATGGCATTTATCTTTGATAAGGAGTGTCTACAGGCGTTTGAGACTCTGAAAGCTAAGCTGGCCACAACACCAGTCATCTCTGCACCAGACTGGACATTACCATTTGAACTGATGTGTGATGCCAGTGACCATGCCATTGGTGCAGTGTTGGGACAAAGGCATGACAAGCCTCTGCACATCATTTACTATGCCAGTCGTGTTTTAAATAATGCACAGAAGAACTACACAACCACAGAAAGAGTTACTTGCAGTGGTTTACGCCATTGACAAGTTCAGATCTTATTTAGTAGGATCAAAAGTGATTGTGTACATTGACCATGCTGCTCTTAAATATCTACTCACAAAGCAGGATTCAAAACCCAGACTCATCAAATGGGTGTTGCTTCTGCAGGAGTTTGATATAGAAATAAGAGACAGAAAAGGGACAGAGAACCAAGTAGCAGATCATCTGTTTCGAATAGAACCAGTAGAAGAGGCGTCCCTCCCTGTTACTGAAATCTCTAAAAAGTTTTCGGATGAGCACCTCTTTGCCATCCAGGAAGTGCCGTGGTTTGCAGACATTGCAAACTACAAGGCAGTGAGATTCATACCCAAAGAGTACAGTAGGCAGCAATCAAAGAAATTGATCACGGATGAAAAGTATTATCTTTGGGATGAACCATATCTCTTCAAGAGATGTGCAGACGGAGTAATTCGCAGATGTGTGCCTAAAGAAGAAGCACAGAAGATCCTCTGGCACTGCCATGGATCACAGTATGGAGGATATTTTGGAAGTGAGCGAACAGCCACAAGAGTCCTCCAATGTGGCTTCTACTGGCCTACTCTCTATAAAGACTCCCGAGTGTTTGTACTTAATTGTGACAGTTGCCAAAGATCTGGCAATCTTCCTCATAGTTATGCCATCCCTCAACAAGTGATCTTGGAGATTGAGTTGTTTGATTTATGGGGTATTGACTTCATAGGGCCTTTCCCACCATCATACTCAAACACTTATATTCTGGTGGCAGTGGATTATGTATCCAAATGGGTGGAAGCTATTGCAACACCCACTAATGATACTAAGACAGTACTGAAATTCCTCCAAAAACACATCTTCAGCAGATTTGGTATCCCTAGAGTACTAATCAGTGATGGGGGCACTCATTTCTGCAATGAACAGCTTTATTCTGCTTTGGTTTGATATGGAGTTAGCCACAGGGTGGCCACTCCATATCATCCACAGACAAATGGGCAAGCTGAAGTCTCTAATAGAGTACTTAAAAGAATCCTGGAACAGACTGTGATTAATCATAGAAGGGATTGGGCAAGAAGCTTGGATGATGCTCTGTGGGCATACAGAATAGCATTCAAGACTCCTATAGGGACCTCTCCATACCAGCTTGTGTATGGAAAAGCCTGTCACTTGCTAGTGGAACTGGAACATAATGCCTACTAGGCAACTAGATTCCTAAACCTTGATGCCAAGTTAGTTAGAGAAAAATGATTGCTCCAGTTAAATGAGCTAGAGGAATTCAGACTCAATGCTTTCGAAAATGCAAAAATTTACAAAGAAAAAGTAAAAAGATGGCATGACAAGAAGCTGTCATCCAGAGTCTTTGAGCCAGGGCAGAAAGTTCTGCTGTTTAATTCTAGGCTCAGATTATTCCCCAAGAAATTAAAATCCCGGTGGAGAGGACCATATGTGATTACAGGCATGTCACCATATGGCTACGCAGAGCTTCAGGATAATGATTCTAACAAAAAGTTCATTGTTAATGGACAGATAGTCAAATATTATCTTGAGAGCAATTTTGAGCAAGAATGCTCAAAACTAAGACTTGATTAAAGCTCAGTAATAGTCCAGCTAAAGACAATAAAGAAGCGCTTGCTGGGAGGCAACCAAGTCATGAGTTTATTTTATTTGTAATTTTAATTTTAAAATTAGATAATACATTTCAATGAATGATACAGAGTTATAGAAGGATTCAGAGGATAAAATAGCAAAAAGATGCTCACTAATGCGAAAAAGCCAGTAAGAGCTGTTTTAGGCGTTGAACGCCCAAAAGAAGCATCTACTGGACTTTTAACGCCAGTGGAGATAGACATCTAGGCGTTAAACGCCAGAAAGAAGCATCTTCTGAGCGTTAAACGCCAGAAAGAAGAATCTTCTGGGCGTTTAACGCCAGATTTACAGCGTCCTGTGCGTTCAGAAAAATGCCCAGTGACAAAGAAGTTCCTGGCATTTAACGCCAGCCAGAAGCAATAGCTGGGCGTTAAATGCCCAGGAGAAGCTACAAATGGGCGTTAAACGCCCAAAACATGCAGTGTTTGGGCGTTTAACGCTAGGATTGTGGGGAGGAGGTGAATTCGTTTTCAACTCAAATTTTTTCCATTTTTCATGTTTCAATTCATGATTTCTTGCATAAACATGTTACAAACTCTCATCTTTCAACTTCAATTCCAAAAATTTTTAATCCTAATTTTTGAAACCCTTTTTCAAAGATATCAAATGTATCTTAATTCATAAACACAAATCCTTTCCAACTTCTTTTCAAATCTTTTTCAAAACTCAATTATCTTTTCAAATTCATCTCAAATCTTTTTTAAATTTCAGATTTATCTTTTTCAAATATCTTCCATAACTTTTCAATTTTAACTTACATCTTTTTCCTATCATACTTATCTTTTACAAATCATATCTTCTATCTTATCTTTTTCAAAATTTTTGAAAACCTACCCCCTTCCCTTTAAATCCACGTTTGGCCTCCCTCCTCTCCTCCACAATTTGAAATTGGCTCTCCTTTTATCCCTCTCTTTTCCTTTCTTTTGCTTGATGACAAGCAAAGCTCTAAGTTTGGTGTGTTTAACACTCACTAAGATCATGGATCCTAAGGGAAAACAAACCACTCCAAGAGGCAAGAAAGAGAATATTCCAAAACCACTTTGGAATCAAGGGAAGTTGTTAACCAAAGAACATTCAGACCATTACTACAAAATAATGGGTCTAAGGTCTGTGATCCCGGAAGTTAAATTTGATCTGAAAGAAGATGAATATCCGGAGATCCAAGAGCAAATTCGAAACAGGAGCTAGGAAATCCTAGCTAATCCTGAAACAAAGGTGGGAAGGAACATGGTTCAGAAATTCTACTCTAATATGTGGCAAACAGATAAGCAGAGATTAGCTGGAGCCGCCTTCTATGACTATCGAACTCTGGTCAGAGGAAAGATTGTTCACATTCACTCTGACAAAATCAGGGAGGTCTTTAAGCTACCTCAGCTGAAAAATGTCCCAGACTCCTTTAACAGGAGAATGATGAGAACAAATAAGGGCTTGGATGAAATTCTAGCGGACATATGCCTCCCTGGAACCAAGTGGACAACCAGCACAAAGGGTGTCCCAAATCAAATCAAGAGAGAAGATCTCAAACCAGTCGCCAGAGGCTGGCTGGACTTCATTGGGCGTTCTATACCGCCCACTAGCAACCGCTATGAAGTCACCATAAAAAGAGCAGTAATGATCCATTGCATTATGTTGGGAAAAGAAGTGGAAGTTCATCAGCTGATTTCTTGTGTACTTTACACAATTGCAAACAAGAACTCCAAAGATGCCAAATTGGCTTATCCAAGCTTAATCTCTATGCTATGTAAAGATGCTGGGGTGAAGATGGGAGTAACTGAGTATATCTCAGTTGAGCGACCAATCACCAAAAAGTCAATGGAAGGACAACAAGTGCAGGACGACCCCATCAAGGGGAAAGCACAGGAACTCCTCCCGGAAATCCCTCAAATTGAATACTGGGAGCGTCTTGAAGCATCTGTCACCAAGTTGCAAGAAGCTATGGACCAACTAAAGGAAGAACAGAAAAATCAAAATAGCATGCTTTGCAAACTGCTTGGGGAACAAGAAGAGCAAAGGCGTGACTTGAAGGAACTGAAGCGTCAAAAGCTATCTCTTGGAAGACCAAGCACCCCACAGACTAGAAAAATATCCATTTCCCAAAATAAAGGTTGTTGAGTCCTAATCTTAGCTTTAACTCTGTGATAATTGTTCTTATTAGGAAGTTACCTTAGAAGCTATATAGGAGTAGTAGTAATTAGTATTTCTATTTTGATTTTATCCCCAATTAAGTTATAATTTATTTTTCTCATCATCATCAAACACGAATAAAATAGTAGATTTTTAGAATAAAGAGGCAATATTTTTTTCGAGTTCTTAATAAGGAAAATTCTAATTATTTATATGTGGTGGCAATATTTTTTGTCTTCTGAATGAATGCTTGAACAGTGCATATTTTTTATATTGAATTTTATGAATGTTAAAATTGTTGGCTCCTGAAAGAATGATGAACAAGAGAAATATTATTGCTGATATGAAAAATCATGAAATTGATTCTTGTAGCAAGAAAAAGCAGTGAACAAAAAAAAGCAAAAGAGGTAGAAAAAGCCAATAGCCCTTTAAACCAAAAGGCAAGGGTGAAGAGGATCCAAGGCTTTGAGCATCAATGGATAGGAGGGCCCAAGGAAGTAAATCCAGGCCTAAGCGGCTAGATCAAGCTGTCCCTAACCATATACTTGTGGCATGTAGGTCCAAGTGAAAAGCTTGAGACTGAGTGGTTAAAGTCGTGATCCAAGGCAAAAAAGTGTGCTTAAGAATTCTGGACACCTCTAATTGGGGACTTTAGCAAAGCTAAGTCACAATCTGAAAAGGTTCACCCAATTATGTGTCTGTGGCATTTATGTATCCGGTGGTAATACTGGAAACAAAGTGCTTAGGGCCACGGCCAAGACTCATAAAGTAGCTATGTTCAAGAATCAACATACTAAACTAGGAGAATCAATAATACTATCTAAAGTTTGAGTTCCTATGGATGCCAATCATTTTGAATTTCAAAGAATAAAGTGAGATGCCAAAACTGTTCGGAAGCAAAAAGCTACTAGTCCCGCTCATCTAATTAGAATCTGAGCTTCACTTAAAACTCTGAGATACTATTGCTTCTTGATTTCTTTTTATCCTATTTTATTTATGTAGTTGCTTGAGGACAAGCAACAGTTTAAGTTTGGTGTTGTGATGAGCGGATATTTTATACACTTTTTGGGGGTAATTTCATATAGTTTTTAGTATGTTTTAGTTAGTTTTTAGTATATTTTTATTAGTTTTTAGGAAAAATTCATATTTCTGAACTTTACTATGAGTTTGTGTGTTTTTCTGTCATTTAAGGTATTTTCTGGATGAAATTGAGGGAGCTGAGCAAAAATCTGATTTAGGCTGAAAAAGGACTGCTGATGTTGTTGGATTCTGACCTCCCTGCACTCGGAATCGATTTTTGGGAGCTACAGAAGTGCAATTGGTGCTCTCTCAATTGGGTTGGAAAGTAGACATCCAGGTCTTTCCAGAAATATATAATAGTCCATACTTTGCGCGAAGATAAATGACATAAACTGGCGTTTAACACCAGTTCCATGTTGCATTCTGGCGTTGAACGCCAGAAACAGGTTGGAAGTTGGAGTTGAACGCCAGAAACAGACTACAACCTGACGTTTAACTCTAGAAACAGCCCAGGCACGTGAGAAGCTTAAGTCTCAGCCCCAACACACACCAAGTGAGCCCCAGAAGTGGATTTCTGCACTATCTATCTTAGTTTACTCATTTTCTGTAAACCTAGGTTACTAGTTTAGTATTTAAACAACTTTTAGAGACTTATTTTGTACCCATGACGTTTTAGATCTGAACTTTGTACTCTTTGACGGCATGAGTCTCTAAACTCCATTGTTGGGGGTGAGGAGCTCTGCAGCGTCTCGATGAATTAATGTAATTATTTGTGTTTTCTATTCAGACACGCTTGTTCTTATCTAAGCTGTTCATTTGCACTTCAATATGAAGAAGGTGATGATCCGTGACACTCATCACCATTCTCAACCTATGAACGCATGCCTGACAACCACCTCCATTCTACCTTCGATTGAATGAATATCTCTTAGATTCTTTAATCAGAGTCTTTGTGGTATAAGCTAGAATCCATCGGCAGCATCCTTGAGAATCCAGAAAGTCTAAACCTTGTCTGTGGTATTCCGGGTAGGATTGAGGGATTGGATGACTGTGACGAGTTTCAAACTCACGAGTGTTAGGCATAGTGACAGACGTAAAAGGATCAATGAATCCTATTCCGATATGATCGAGAACCGACAGATGATTAGCCGTGCTGTGATAGAGCATTTGGACCATTTTCACTGAGAGGATGGGAAGTAGCCATTAACAACGGTGACACCCTACATACAGCTTGCCATGGAAGGAGCCTTGCATGTTTGAAAGTAAGAAAGCAATATGTTGCAGGGATTCAGAAGACAAAGCATCTCCAAAACTCCAATATATTCTCCATTATTGAGTAACAATTACTTATGTTATGCCCTTTCACTTTTTATAATTGAAACTAAAGAACCCTATTGGTATCCTGACTAAGAATAATAAGATAACTATAGCTTGCTTCAACCCAACAATCTCCGTGGGATTCGACCCTTACTCACGTAGGGTATTACTTGGACGACCCAGTGCACTTATTGGTTAGTTGTGCGGAATTACATAGTGTGAGTGTAATTTTCGTGCACCAATAAAATTTTCATGTTGATTGACTTATTAAACTTGTGTTTCATATTCATTACTCAACTGTATTGCATCATCAAAAACATTTTTTCTCTGTTCTAACATGTTTATTTCTTTTGCTAGCAGGAGGACATAATGTGAAGAAAATATGTTCTATGCAAATATAAGATAGGATGGGTCTTATAATGAGTTTGGTTATCTAAATGTATTATTTTGATGTGTTCTTTACTTTTTGCTAAGAGACTATCCAATATTATATGTAATGGATAAATTATACCCTATTTTGATTACTGTTGTAATGGATATCTAGTTTTTAATTAAACTTTTATGATTTGGATTTATCAAATTTTTTATTTTTAGATTTATTTTGTGATTATCATCATTTTGGGATGTGATTATGCTTTAAAAAAATTAAATCTCATAGCATAAAACAGGCTATGGTCACCATTTAAAAATAGGGTGACCATAGATAATCTATGACCACGGTGAAAACCGTGACCATAGATAAGGCTATGGTCACGATTTTAAGGAAGGGTGACCATTGATAAGCTATGGCCACGGTGAAAACCGTGACCATAGATAAGGCTATGGTCACGGTTTAAGAAGGGGTGACCATAGGGGCTATGGTCACGGTTTTTGGTGGGGTGACCATAGAGGCTATGGTCATGGTTTTTGGTGGGGTGACCATAGGAGCTATGGTCACGGCGGCTACGGTTACGATTTTGGAAAGGGGTGACTATAGAGGCTATGGTCACGGTATTTTACCATGATGAAAGATAAGGTTATGGTCACGGTTTTATCGTGTGACCATAGATTAATTTATAATCACGGTAAAAAAAATGGCCTAAAGTGCCAGAATTTGAACATTACAATTGTGACTATAGATAAAAAACTGTGACTATAAATCTATGGCCACGAGAGAATAGGCCACGGCAGAAAAACTGTGACCATAGATCAAAAACCGTGACCATAGACCCACCCTTTTTACTAGCTATGATCACGATTTTTCACCGTAACCATAGACTTTTTTTATAGTGAATTTACACTTTTTAAGAATAGCTGAATGGATAATTTTTTTGTAACAATACATATTCAATTCTAAATCAATGTGCTACTTATAGGTAACAAAAGTGATACTCAAGGTGCTCCATTGAAGTTCTTCTTTTTCTTTTCTGTCAACACTAGTTTATATAATTTCAAAATACGCATATTAAAAATTTTAAACTATTAGAGGAAGTATTTGCGGGAATGGAGAATAAATCAAAGAAATTCTTATTTATTCTCAGGCGTAAATTAAATATTTTTCTTCTTCAATCATATACTTATTTACTCTAATGGATAAAAAGCATAAAAAATGTACTCTAGTTATAGTAGTCTATCTTTTTTGTGGTACTTATTCATGCATGAACAATTGAATTTAACTTCGTTGGTTGGCGTTGAACTAATGCCTATAATTATTCATATATTCATCTCTTTGCAATTCGGTAAACTCATCATCTTCTTAACTAATCCTAGCAGTAGAAAATTAGGACGATGGATTCGAAGCATTTTATTTTATATAACTTCAAGTTGTGGAATATATGAACAAACAAATTAAGGTGAATTCTATCCTACTTTCTCTAAAATAATATGTAAATTACCATTCATGATGTATTACATTCTAATTGGTCATTATCTTAACCATAGTTGGATTATTTTGTAATTACTATTTGAGATGGGTAATAGTATAATTTCTTAAAATATCAAAAACTCCATTCCTGTTGAAGCACCTTTCCAACTCCTCCATTCTTTTTTATCACGTAGCTTCGAATCCTTCCATGCATGTCGTCGACGTTTGTGACAAGAAGTGACCGTCGTCATCTACTGCTCTATCACGCAATTTCTCTTTCTTCATCATCCTTAACGAAACGAGGTCGTTGAATTTTTTTCGTCCGTAACTTTGCCGTCCTTCCCAACATAGTCAGCGCTGACGTCTGCTCCTCTCACTCAATATTTCTTTCTGTGTAGGATGGTATTAAATTTTGTGATTAAAAAATATATCTTTATTTAATTACATGATGGAACATATATTTATATGTAAAATATAATATAATAAAATAAATCTAATGAGAGTACTTAAAAAATAAAATTAAAACCAGGAATATATAAATATAATAATAAAATTTGTACTCAGGTCTAAACAAGTAAACATATCTTTTATCATACATAAATTATTTAAAAAAATAAATAAATTATTAAAATTAATAACACAAATTTAAAATGATAAAATTCGACTTTCTTACAAATATTTTTTATACTATTTTTATTCTTTTAATTTTAATTTATTAGTACTTTATTATTTAATTAATGATTAAATAAATTATTTTTATGAGAAATTATTTTTTGTATTATCTTAAAGAATATGCTAATAGCATGTATTTTTTGTTTTATCTCTTTAATATTTATATAATTTATTTTTGTATTTAAAAATTTTAATATTAAATACTTTTTATTTAAAATATCATTTTTAGATTTTTTTAAACTGTTGTATTGGTCTCTTCTTTAAGATAATACAAAAAATAATTTCTCATAAAAATATTTTTTTAATTATTAATTAAATAATAAAATACTAATAAATTGAAAATTAAAAGAATAAAAATACTATAAAAAGAATACGGTAAAAAATTGGATTTTATCATTTTAAATTTGTATTATTAATTTTAATAATATATTTATTTTTAAATAATTTATGTATGATAAAAAAAATATGTTTACTTGTTTAGAGTACAAATTTATTATTATATTTATATGTTCATAATTTTAATTATACTTCTAAGTATTTTAAATATATTTATTATATTATATTACATTATATTTTACCTATGAATATATATTTATCATGTAATTAAATAAAAATATGTTTTTTAGTGAAAAAAATTTAATAATTAAACTAACCATTAATTATGTTGGTAAGAAGTGATCCACAGCAGAAAGAGTGATAGAATGAGACGACAGGAGATAGCGGTGACGGAGAATAACAGCCAATGAAAATTCAACAATGTCGTTAAGAAATGATGTATTGAAGAGAGAGATTACGTGAGAGAGAGGACAGTAGATCGCAATGACGACGCTGCTTTTTGTCACCACCGCGACTTGGAAGGACCGAAGTTACATGAAGAAAAAAATGGAGGAGTGAAGATATGCTTCAATCAATGGGAGTGAAGTTTTAATATTTTAAGAAATTATATCATTACCTATTTCAATTACAAAATAACCCAACTATAGTTAAGATAATGACCAATTAAAATGTAACACATCATGAAAGGTAACTTACATGTTATTTTAGAGGGGGTTGGATAAAATTCACCATAAATTAAACGTGTGTAAGCGACCAAAAAAGACCTTGTTTATTATATATGGTTCGTTTAATTAATTAAAACCTTATAATCTTTCTAACTATAGAGCCCATTTATCATGATCATTCTCAAAATGTTATGTCAAAAAATAATATTTTCCAAGAAAAAGTATGTGTAGAGAATAAAGTAGCTTTAGCAGTCACATAGTGTGTATAAATGTGTGTGTGTGCCAAATGTAGATAACAATTCTAACATCAGAATAACAACAATAGCACAGTATAGTTTTCTCTGCTATTACCCTCTCTTCTCTGGGTACCTTTCCCTTCTTGAATCTTGAAGTCTTTCTTACATGGTATAAGAGAAAGATTCGATCATGATGTTAGCAATCAACTCAGTAAATTCAAACAATTCTCTTTTTCCAATTCTGGACAAGTTAGATGAATCTAACTTTATTACATGCCAACAGCACGCTTTGTTCACAACTAAAGGACAAAACCTTAAAAACCACATTATTGATGGTTTTATTCTAAAGAAATTACTGCATGTACCTCAAATTGCTAAAATACTTGTCATGGTTGTGCTTAACATTATTATGGATGATTAGGAACTATGTGATAAGAATGCATGTATATTTGGCGATGAAGTGGTATATGCATGTTTGACATGAAACATATACGGCGTGATCGACATTCAAAGGTTGGGGGTTTAAAAATAAATAAAATAAGTTGCTATATGGGATTTTTATTTGGTGCATGATGACCGAGGAAGGTAAGGCAAGACAAGGTTTGACAAAGAGCAGTTGTCGTCAAAGAAAAAAAGTAGTCAACTTGTCACTCAACAAAATTTATGTCGAAGTCGACGAGGAAGATTCGATTGAAGAGAGAGGTAAAGCATCAAAGAGCTTGAATATTTCCATATGGAAGCATTTAAGTGGACAAGGAGCTACGACATATTAAAAGGATATGGTCGAAGAGGAGGTTGATGTTGTAGAAAGTGAAATATCTTTGGTGAGAACGATTATTAACGAGATAACTACATATGGTGACGTGTCAAGAAAAGACTCATTGAAAGTGTCTATAAATAGAGAGGTGGTTGAAGAGCAAAGAGTTAAAAATTCTCTTCAAAAACATACTCATACACACACTCATATCCTAATGATTTTTTAATTTTCGTCTCGAAGGTTTTTAATGGCTTATGGAATAAGAGGTTGAATCTATAACCTCTTTTAATGTCTTTTAAATTTTAACACCAAAAATTGTTTCTGCTGAGTCTACAAAAGTAGTTATGCAGGAGACAAAATATTTTTTTCTTATAACGATCAGAAAGAAAATAGAGAAAAGAAAAGAGAAGTACACAAGCAAATATCTTAGTTCAACCACCTTGTGCAATGTGACATATATCCAGAATCTACCATAATTATTGTAGAATTTTCACTATCTTTTCAAAGATTTACATTCACCAATTCCCAAGAATTCTATCCAATCCTATCAAGGACAAACCAAACTTCTACCCAAACTTGATTTGGCTAGGTTCACTCTCTAGACTTTCAACACTAAATGCTCATTAAACTTAGCAAGGGATACCTCTCAGATAAAAGAAACAAAATAGAAACAAATTACAAAAGAGATTGACATAATCATTTGGCTTTTCTTCAAGCTAACTCTATTTGTCTTTTCTTTCAATGACTTTTTCTTAATACCTGACTTAAATGCCTTTTCTCATTGATACTAAGAAAGATAAAATTGAGCAAAACAAAATATTCAATAATGAACCATGAAGAGAAGAAGGTATAGCTTAAAAGCTATGAAAATCCAAAACAGTGCGCTCACTCTCCTTGCCTCAATCTTTTTCTGGTTACACCCTTTTATATCGGTTAATGTTACCCAAGCTCGAACTGTTGACAAGAGTTAATACCTTAAACTTTGAACCAGCTGAAGTCTTCTCCTTCTTTCAAGAAATCAAACTAGAAAACCAAGAATTAAGAACAGAGTAATGTGGTGCAGAGGTGAGATGAACTGCAACAGCTTCATATGTATGAGGTTCTTAACGTGTTTGCCAAATCAACACCCTTAAACTTGTGCTTTGGTCCCAAGTTTCTTTTTTAACCTTGGATATAAATTAGAATCAGCAATCTCGATTTTTCTTCTTCTTACCTGAATTGTGAATGTAGAGATGAGGTAGCTTTGTCAAGCCATTTGACTTGCACAAAAGTAGAAATAATAAACCATTTTTCTTGTGAACTAAATCTTCCCTAAATTTGATTCATGGCTCGATTGATTTGACTTTGGCTCCAATTTTTGCTTTTTCCTCCTTCCTTTTTAGTGCTTAATGAAAAAGTGAATCACCTTTTTCAATTTACTTTACCCGAAGTGATGAAGATTGACAACAACCGTCTTTTCTTTTCTTAATTCCAGCGGGTTGAACTTAGCTTGATGATGCATGTTTGCATTGTTAATCCACTTGCTGGTTTATTGTCCAAGTAGCAACATAATGGCCTGATGGTTTTATTTGTTTGGACTGTACAATTAAATTTGAGCTTGCATCACTAATGTATGTATCAAACAACATTGGATTTTTAAACCCAACTAAATATATTTGTCATCACCAAAAATTATGATTATTGTTTACTAAACTTAACACGTCTTATGTTAGATTTCTGTAGGTTTTTTTCTATTTTTTTTTCATTGTATTTTACAAGTTTTGTCATTTACTTTCTGCAAAAAAAAACATAGGTACATTATAAAAATTGGCATTTTCTTACTTGCCATTGTATCTATGCCCCTTATTCATTGGGATTCATCTTTCACTACTATTGTATAAATCATTAAGAGGCTTCCAAGTTCAAACACATGTTTTAGATTCCAAAGGTCCTTTTGAAATGCCTTTTAAATAGAAACCTGATTACACCTTTATGAAAGTATATGGCTTTCTATCCTTTATTAAGACTATATAATAAGAACAAATTGGACTTCAGGTCACAACTTTGTCTATTTCTAGGATATGATTTTAACCACAAAGAATATAAATGTTTGTTTAAAACTAGTATACTATATATTACAAGGAATGTACTTTTTTTATGAGAATTTATTTCCATATCATACTCTTTTTTATGTTAATCTAATCTCTTTTCATGTTGTTACTTCCAATTATAGTGCACCTATATCTATTAGCATTTTACCAAATTTGAGACCTGAATACTCAATATATCCTGAAAGTGACTCTTTTGACTATTTTATAGCTTATTCCACAAAACCCGTGACCACGACCTATTAAGGATTAGTGAGGCAGATCTAATGGTAAAAAAAATAAAAATAAATAAAAAAATAATAATTAATAAGTCAAATTTGACTTTGTGAGGATAATTACTCCTTTTAAGTCAAATTTGACTAGTAAAAATGAAACTTACTTTTCATTGGTCCATTATTACTCTCTAGAAGCTTTTTGAGCCGGAATTTACTTTTAGTGACGATTTGGCGCGCGCTAGAAAAAGGTTAGCACTTGAAAAACCTCGGAACCAATAGTAAAAGTAATTTCTACCTTGATAATTTTGTTCCAAGAATAATATTAGCCATTCACTCTTGATTTATTCCTTTAAGAATAAATCTTATCCGCTCATTATTTTATCACGCGGTAAAAGTTACCGAAGCAAATTTTTGACTAGTATTCCGCAAATACTTTCTAGAGATCCCAAATCCTCTTGCTTATTTCACAAGCAACACGTCCCTCCCTCTCACTCATATAGCCAATATTATCTCTGCTATTTATCCCACTCAGTAGTGTTTTTAACCTTGAATAACTAATTACGGTTAACTACAGATAAACATGTCGTTACGAGACTGAATGTACTTCCTTGATATCATGCCCCTTCTCTCTTTTTCCACCCATTCTCTTCTGAATTTTCACATTATTTTATTGTGTTAATTCAAGTCAAATTTTAGAATTTTATTTAAGGAACACTTAAGCCAAAATTTGACAAAACACTTGATACACTTTGGTGAGAAAAGTGTCGTATTTTTAGAGGAAAAAAAAAGGAAAAATTCTACAACTTTTTTTCATAATTCCAGTCCATATTCAAGTGGTTCCATCGTTCTTCACTTGTTCTTCAAGCCATTCAAGTACAATTTCATGTTAATTCTTGCTAATTCTTGCACTTTCACCAAAATTCCAGCAAGGTAAATTCTTGTTCTTCACCCCTTTTTTTTTTTGGTTTTTTAAACTGATTTTAAGGTGAATTTCTACTCTCTTCTATGTCTAAAAAATTCTTTTTAAAGCACATATGGAGAACATTTAAGGAGCTAAAAAATTTAAGCTCAAAGTGATTGAAGTTCATCAATTTTTGTGACACTATTTTTTGGCCAAGAAGCACTAAAAATACATTCATTGTCTCTTTCCATTTGTTTGAATAATCTTTGAAGCTTAAAGTGTTTAAGGGCTGAATGAAACAAGAGGTGAGAGTTAGGATTAGTTAGAATATATTTTTGTTTTATTTGGTGTTCATATGAGCCATTTTATGGTCAATTTGTGCTTGTTTTATAATTCTGGAAATTTTGTGATGTAACTCTATTTTTAGCTTGTTATTTAAGTAAAATATGAAGTTTATTTTTCTTTGAATTTTGTATGAAATATCCGAACACTTTAGAGCACTTAGAATTTAATTTTTAAACTTTAAAAGTCACTAAAAGTAGGTAAAAATACAAAACTGCACCTCTAAAAATTCAGTCACTAAAAGCAAGAAAATTGTTGAGTAAAAGGGTTTGAAAAAGGCTAGAGAAATATTTTTACTCTTATGGAACTAGTGTGGTAAAGTAAAAAGGGTGTTACCATCATTTTTAGATAAAAATAAGGCTAAAAATGTAATTATAACAAGTTATGGTTAAAATTGTAATATCCTACCACACAAAGCCTTACACTATAGTCGTAAATCAGAAGTGGTGAGGTATTATGATCTCTAGAAGCAAAATACATACATATAATTGAAAGAAAATAATATAGCTAGGAGCCTGTGAAGGAAGATGGCAGAACAAAATCGCATCATACTCGAAATATTGAAGATAACAAGCGTCGGTAAATATAAACAAACGAGACACATACACACACACATACACACACACGCACGCACGCACGCACGCACGTACGCACGCACGCACGCACAAACACACATAGGATTAAAAAAGAGATACATACTAATACTAGTCTCGATATGCGAAGACAAGGACGACTAGAAAGTATAATATAGCCCAAAAAGATACAAAATGCAGTCTATTTCTCCTAAATCGATCTCTAAGAGGGATATACAATTACAATATACAAAAGTGGAGAACAACATCTAATACAAAATGAAAATCCAAAAGACCGTCTTTGCTTTCCACAAGAGATCATGCAAGCTCAGTGAGGTACATCATGTCCTGTATTTGTAAAATATACAAGTCCACAATGGGGTGAGAACCCGAAGGTTTTCAGTAAGATAATAATTTCAAATAGAGACTATGTAAAAAGATATGAAACTGCTAGCTAATCCTAAACTCCAAAATACACTAGATTGAAGCCTAGGATCTTTTCTAAATCCAAACAGGGAAAATCATACCTTGTCTCAACTATATAGTGATATCTGATGAGTAGATATTTTATATGCTTTTTGGGGGTAATTTCATGTAGATTTTAGAATGTTTTAGTTAGTTTTTAGTATAATTTTATTAGTTTTTAAGAAAAATTCATATTTCTGGACTTTACTATGAGTTTGTGTGTTTTTCTATAATTTCAGGTATTTTCTGGCTGAAATTGAGGGAGCTGAGCAAAAATCTGATTTAGGCTGAAAAAGGACTGCTGATGCGGTTAGATTCTGACCTCCCTGCACTCGGGATGGATTTTTTGGAGCTATAGGAGTCCAATTGGCGCGCTCTCAATTCGGTTGAAAAGTAGACATCCAGGACTTTCCAAAAATATATAATAGTTCATACTTTACACGAAGATAGACGATGTAAACTGGTGTTCAATGCTAGTTCCATGTTGCAGTTTGGCGTTCAGCGCCAGAAACAGGTTGCAAGTTGGAGTTCAAAGCCAGAAACAGGTTACAACCTAGCGTTCAACTCCAGAAACAGCCCAGGCACGTGAGAAGCTTAAGTCTCAGCCCCAGCACACACCAAGTAGGCCCCAGAAGTGAATTTCTGCACTATCCATCCTAGTTTACTCATTTTCTGTAAACCTAGGTTACTAGTTTAGTATTTAAACAACTTTTAGAGATTTATTTTGTATCTCATGACATTTTTTAGATCTGAATTTTGTACTCTTTGACGGCATGAGTCTCTAAACTCTATTGTTGGGGGTGAGGAGCTCTGTAGCGTCTCGATGAATTAATACAATTATTTCTGTTTTCCATTCAAACACGCTTGTTCCTATCTAAGGTGTTCATTCGCGCTTCACTATGAAGAAGGTGATGATCCGTGACACTCATCACCTTCCTCAATCCATGAACGTGTGCCTGACAACCACCTCCGTTCTACATTAGATTGAATGAGTATCTCTTAGATTCCTTAATCAGAATCTTCGTGGTATAAGCTAGAATTCATTGGCAGCATCCTTGAGAATCCGGAAGGTCTAAACCTTGTCAGTGGTATTCTGAGTAGGATTCAAGGATTGGATGACTGTGACGAGCTTCAAACTCGCGATTGTTGGGCATGATGACAACGCAAAAAAATCGATGGATTCTATTCCGACATGATCGAGAACCAACAGATGATTAGCCGTGCTGTGACAGAGCATTTGGACCATTTTCACTGAGAGGATGGGAAGTAGGCATTGACAACGGCATTCACCAACACACAGCTTGCCATAGAAGGAACCTTGTGTGCGTGAAGAAGAAGACATGGGGAAAGCAGAGATTCAGAAAACAAAGCATCTCCAAAACTCCAACACATTCTCCATTACTGCGTAACAATTACTTATTTTGTGCTCTTTCACTTTTTATAATTGAAACTAAAGAACCCTATTGGTATCCTGACTACGAATAATAAGATAACCATAGCTTGCTTCAAGCCAACAATCTCCGTGGGATTCGACCCTTACTCACGTAAGGTATTACTTGGACAACCCAGTGCACTTGCTGGTTAGTTGTGTGAAGCTGTGAGAAATAGTCCATTAATATTGGTATACACAATTTTGTACACCAAGTTTTTGGCGCCGTTGCTGGGGATTGTTTGAGTTTGAACAACTGACGGTGAATCTTGTTGCTTAGATTAGGAAAAATTAGTCCTTTTGGTTTAGAGTCACTAGAATTGCATCTTTTATTATCCCTTTTAAAAACTTTTTCAAAAATATTATTTTTCTTTATTAATTTTTTTAGTTTTTCTGTGAAATTTAGTGTCATGTTTTAAGTTTGGTGTCAATTGCATGCTTTTCTTTGTCTTTCAATTTTTGAATTGCATGTTCTTTGTTTTTCCTTGATCTTCAAATTGTTCTTGTCAATTTTTCTTATTTGATCTTTGGTTTTTCTTGTTCTGTGTGTTTTCGTATTTTTCTTGTACTTTTTCAAAATATATATTTTCAAAAATATATTTTTTATATACAATATTAAAACACGTTACATTTATAGCTCAGTTGGCTAGAGCGTTGGCTTATGTTCTTGGCAATTGGGTATCTTCCTTTTAAAACTTTTTTCAAAAATAATTTTTCTTTGATTAAATCTTGTGCCAAACTTTAAGTTTGGTGTTTTCTTGTTAATCTTTCTTTAATTTTCGAAAATTTTATTGTGGTTTTCTAAAAATTTTAAGTTTAATGTTCTTTCTTTTGTTCTTGTTGTTCTTGTGAGTCTTCAAAGTGTTCTTGAGTCTTCTTTGTGTTTTGATCTTAAAATCTTTAAGTTTGGTGTTCCTTGGTGTTTTTCCTCCAAAATTTTTGAAAACAAGGAGCATTAGATCTAAAAATTTTAAGTCTTGGGCCTTTTGTGTGTTTTTCCTTTTCATCATAAAATTCAAAATTCAAAAAAAAATAATATATATTTTTTCTAACTATTTTTTAAGCAATTATTTCGAATTTAAAAAAAATTTCGGATTTTATTTTTAAAATTTTAAAATTATAGCTATTTCAAAAATATTCTAACCACTTTCTCTCTCCTCACTTTTTCGAATTTCTTCATAAAATATTTTCAAATTCTTTTTGTTTTCCTTTTTATTTTAGTTTTTATTTTATTTTATTTTATTATTTCGAAACCTTCTCTATAATAATAAAATAAATAAAATAAATTCACATCACATCCCTTTTCCATTATGGACTTAAGTGGAAATGAACAGTCCAAAAGGACTGTGGGGTCATATGCTAACCCCAATACTGCTTCATATGGGAGTAGTATCTGTATACCCTCTGATGTGCGAAAAACGATCCGACACAAAACTCACCAGCAAGTGCACCGGGTCGCATCAGGTAATAAAACTCACGGGAGTGAGGTCGATCCCACAGGGATTGAAGGATTGATCAATTTTAATTTCGTGGTTGATTTAGTCAAGCAAACAGAAGTTGATTTGGGTGAATTTGTGTTCGACAATAATTAAATTGCATAGAATGTAAAAGGGAATGGGTAATTTGCAGAAAATTAAAGAGAACAGGAAGTAAAGAAGCTGAATCTTAAAGTGCAAGTAATATAAATTGCAGAAACTTAGATTGCAAGAAATGTAAATGACTGAAACTTAAAGTGCAAGAAATGTAAATTACTTGAATTATAAAAGGAATTGGGAATTGGGATTACAGAAACTAAACGAGAGAAAAGTAAATTGCAACAAGCAGGAAAGTAAAAGATGAATTTAATTGCAGCAGGGTTCAAACAGAAAATGTAAATTGGCTTGAAGAAGCATTCAACAGAAGAATTAAAAGTGGAAACCGGCAGATCTCAGTATCCAAGAGACTAGATAATTAAGTCTAGATCTCAATGCCTTCCTAGATCCAAATTCAGAGAGCAATTGCAGAATTTAAGAAGAGAGCAATGTAGAAAAGTAAATTCAAAGTTCAATTTCCAAAAGTTGCAGTAAATCAAAACAGAGGGAGATCTCAAGGTGAGATTGAAATAGAATTCCTTCAATTCTCAACACCCAAGACTCAAGACAAGTGTAAATGAAAATGGAAACAAGAAAACTAAGAGGGAGAGAATTCAATTCTCCTTCCTCAAGACTCAGAATCTCCAAACAACTCCAAACCAAAAGCTTTCCAAAACTACCCAGCAAAACTAAAAAAAACTCCAAAAGGAAAGCTCTCTGAAAACTTAAATTCTAAGCTATTTATACACTTTCTTCAAATTATCTTCAAGCCTTGAATTTGGGCCTTGGCCTTGATGGAATTGGGTTGGTAGTAGCCTCCGTTGATTGCTCTTGGTGTTAGGAAGAAATCCACTTGTGAACCGGGCCATGAACCATTTAAGCTTGAGTCAAAGCTTGAGGCAAGCTTTGGCTCAAGCTTTTTTTAGCAGATTGCCTTTCTTTGTTGCCATCCATGTTTGGCTCAACGTTTGAGGTCAAACGTGAGCTCAAACATGGCTCCTTCAATGCATCTCTCTTGGCCAACGTTTGGCCCAACGTTTGAGGCAAACGTTGGCATAAATGTTGGCTTCTCCAAGGCTTCAAACAAAGTGCTCTTCCTTGCTAATATGGCGCCAACGTTTGACCTCAAGCTTGAGGCAAACGTTGGCGCAAGCTTTTGGCCTCCAGGATGAACTTTTTGCAAGCCAACGTTTGACCTCAAGCTTGAGGCAAACGTTGGCGCAAGCTTTTGATGCCTCTAGGGTGAAGTCAAGCTCTTTGCCACGTTTGAGCTAAAGCTTGAGACAAGCTTTAGCTCAAGATTTTTTGTCCTTTCTTGCTCTTTGCCATTCCTTCTTTCTTCAACCTTCTTCAAAGCTTTTTTTCACCTATCATCAATCAATCAAAAACATCAAACCTATGCTATAATCATGAGAGTTCTTCTTCTTCTTGAAAGTTAAGCAATTATGGCATAAAAACTCATGAAAATGCATCAATTCATCCATGGTTGATTGAATCAAAGGAAACATGAAATTCTACCCAAATGGCTTGCTTATGGCTCAAGAAAGTGCATCAAATCTATTGAAAACAAAGGAAAAAGACTAGTGAAACTAGGCTAAGATGACTTGTCATCATAACACCAAACTTAAAGCTTGCTTGTCCCCAAGCAAGAAAAGAATTTATGCTCAAAATTTCTGCCAGATTAGAATAGATTGAAGAATGACATGTAATGCTTTGTGAGTGAAGTGATTAATTGACAGTGGGGTGAACTCTGAATCATATGTTTATGTAAGGGCTTCAGTGTTTATTAGTCCCCACATCTTGAAAGTCTTAGGTCTTAGGAATTTCATCCAAATTATACCGTGGAGATCTCTTTATAGATAATCACCTTGAAGCAGCTTATGATTTCTGTGTTTTGGCCTTGACTCTAAGTGTCATGTCTCAAAGCGGCTCTTTAGATAAGCTTTCAATCAATACTCCTAAACCAGTTGGTTTTAAGGTATTAGATGTTAAAGCATCCCAAAGGATTCACTTGCTCAAGCCTCTCTCTTTGACACATTTCGACCACAAGCATTCACTAGGACAATAACTCTTTGAGTTCTTATTTCTTTCTTCTTTCATGCCTAGTAATTGATGCTCAGAGTCTTGGGCCATGTTCTCTCTCTTTTTTTTTTTGCTGCTTCTTGGCTC
Source organism: Arachis duranensis (assembly GCF_000817695.3). NCBI lineage: Eukaryota > Viridiplantae > Streptophyta > Magnoliopsida > Fabales > Fabaceae > Arachis > Arachis duranensis. The sequence goes on from NC_029778.3 coordinate 46,502,153, forward strand.
AAGAGATGTTTGGGAATCTCCACAATACTTCTTTGAACTCTATTTCCTGCCTATGAGCTCCCATGCAGGTTTTCACAAACATGCAACCTCAATACACATTCTTACAACCAGAACCACCACTTCCCTTAATCTTTTGCTTAACTCACGATAAATTTTTGATTCCTCAATCCTTCTCTTCAAAGAAATGTTTCCTATTATATTTTTCCAAACCATGGGTGCAAGCAAAATTTTAAGTATATGGTGCTATGATATACCAAACATCTTAGTTATTGACTACAAGGAAATTATACTAAAGAGGGGTACAATATCACTTTCAATCATAACAGTTTTGAATATAAGACAGTCACTTAACAATACAACCTGTTGTTGGAGTTTATTTGCTTCACTCCTTCTCAGCACCATTGTTGATCTTTGCATCCCTCTTTGTCTCTTTGGTTGATGGTGCTTAATCCTTCATTAGATTCAAGTGACTGCCTACAATAAACTTTGAAAGTTGCTTGTTCCCCAAGCACTTGAAAAATGGTCAGCATGCATGAATTATTTGTGGGCTTTTGAACTTACTTTGGTGTGAGAACACCAAACTTAGTACCTTGCCAATAGTTCTCATGCATCAAATTGACCATAGGTGGATCTCTTTTTCTTTGCTAAAGGCAATAAGACTAAAAACTAGAAAATAGACATTGGTTAAGTAGTTTCTCTAATTGCTTGGAGCTAGCAACCCTTTATGCAGAAGGTGAGAATGTGTTTTTAAATGAGATTTTTGGTGGAACACCAAACTTAGCATTCTTCATTCTCCCTTTGTTTTGGTGTGCAACACCAAACTTAGATCCTTGCAATATAGATAAGGCTACTTAGCCTCTTTATTGAAATAGCTATGGAAAGAAAACTACCTCAGGTTGGGTTGCCTCCCAATAAGCGCTTCTTTATTGTCACTAGCTTGACATCTTGTTCTTCGATCATAGAGGCTGAAAATCATAGTGCCTCAACTTTTCTCTTCTTACTGCGAACTTTCTTCCAGTCTCTTCTTTGATGATCTCTAGGTGTTCATGTGGAAGGATCCGGTTCACAGTATAGTACTCAGATAATTGTGGAGGCATCTTCATTGGTTGGGTGTTTAATATCACTTTATCCCCTCGTGAGAAATTCTCAGTGGGGATTTTCTGAATCCCAGCATTTCTCCCCTCTATCTCTTGCCTCTTTCCTCAACCTCCAAAATGTTTCAGGATCAAAAGGTGTGGATTCATCGCTCTTTCCTCCTATCACAAAATCAGAAACACAAATAGAACCAGAAACTAAAACAGAGCACTCTGTAACTTGAGTGCAGTTAGAGTTAGTAGAGACAAAGTCTCGAACAGTTAGTGTGCTAGTCCAAAAATAAAAGAAAATACTTAATCTAGATCACCACCTCACTTAATCATTGTCAATCTAATCAATCCCCGGCAACAGCGCCAAAAACTTGATGTGCGGAAAATGATCCGACACAAAACTCACCGGCAAGTGCACCGGGTCGCATCAAGTAATAAAACTCACGGGAGTGAGGTCGATCCCACAGGGATTGAAGGATTGATCAATTTTAATTTAGTGGTTGATTTAGTCAAGAAAACAGAAGTTGATTTGGGTGAATTTGTGTTCGACAAGATTTAACTTGCATAGAATGTAAAAGGGAATGGGTAATTTGTAGAAAATTAAAGAGAACAGGAAGTAAAGAAGCTGAATCTTAAAGTGCAAGTAATATAAATTGCAGAAACTTAGATTGCAAGAAATGTAAATGACTGAAACTTAAAGTGCTAGAAATGTAAATTACTTGAATTATAAAAGGAATTGGGAATTGGGATTACAGAAACTAAACGAGAGAAAAGTAAATTGCAACAAGCAGGAAAGTAAAAGATGAATTTAATTGCAGCAGGGTTCAAACAGAAAATGTAAATTGGCTTGAAGAAGCATTCAACAGAAGAATTGAAAGTGGAAACCGGTAGATCTCAGGACCCAAGAGACTAGATAACTAAGTCTAGATTTCAATGCCTTCCTAGATCCAAATTCAGAGAGCAATTGCAGAATTTAAAAAGAGAGCAATGTAGAAAAGTAAACTCAAAGTTCAATTTCCAAAAGTTGCAGTAAATCCAAACAGAGGGAGATCTCAAGGTGAGATTAAAACAGAATTCCTTCAATTCTCAACACCCAAGACTCAAGACAAGTGTAAATGAAAATGGAAACAAGAAAACTAAGAGGGAGAGAATTCAATTCTCCTTCCTCAAGACTCAGAATCTCCAAACAACTCCAAACCAAAAGCTTTCCAAAACTACCCAGCAAAACTAAAAAAAACTCCAAAAGGAAAGCTCTCCGAAAACTTAAATTCTAAGCTATTTATACACTTTCTTCAAATGATCTTCAAGCCTTGAATTTGGGCCTTGGCCTTGATGGAATTGGGTTGATAGTAGCCTCTGTTGATTGCTCTTGGTGTTAGGAAGAAATCCACTTGTGAATCGGGCTTTGAACCATTTAAGCTTGAGTCAAAGCTTGAGGCAAGCTTTGGCTCAAGCTTTTTTTAGCAGATTGCCTTTCTTTGCTGCCATCCATGTTTGGCTCAACGTTTGAGGTCAAACGTGAGCTCAAACGTGGCTCCTTCAATGCATCTCTCTTGGCCAACATTTGGCCCAACATTTGAGGCAAACGTTGGTGCAAACGTTGGCTTCTCCAAGGCTTCAAACAAAGTGCTCTTCCTTGCTAATATGGCTCCAACGTTTGACCTCAAGCTTGAGGCAAACGTTGGCGCAAGCTTTTGGCCTCCAGGATGAACTTTTTGCAAGCCAACGTTTGACCTCAAGCTTGAGGCAAACGTTGGCACAAGCTTTTGATGCCTCCATGGTGAAGTCAAGCTCTTTGCCACGTTTGAGCTAAAGCTTGAGGCAAGCTTTAGCTCAAGCTTTTTGTCCTTTCTTGCTCTTTGCCATTCCTTCTTTCTTCAACCTTCTTCAAAGCTTTTTTTCACCTATCATCAATCAATCAAAAACATCAAACCTATGCTATAATCATGAGAGTTCTTCTTCTTCTTGAAAGTTAAGCAACTATGGCATAAAAACTCATGAAAATGCATCAATTCATCCATGGTTGATTGAATCAAAGGAAACATGAAATTCTACCCAAATGGCTTGCTTATGACTCAAGAAAGTGCATAAAATCTATTGAAAACAAACGAAAAAGACTAGTGAAACTAGGCTAAGATGACTTGTCATCACCCTCCATTGGAGTTAATAGTTTTGAGTTGAACCCTCAGCTTATTATCATGGTGCAGCAAAGTTGCCAGTATTCTGGTCTTCCACAAGAAGAACCTACAGAGTTTCTGGCACAGTTTTTACAAATTGCTGACACAGTACATGATAAAGAATTAGATCAGGATGTCTACAAATTGTTACTGCTTCCATTTGCTGTAAAACACCAAGCTAAGAGGTGGTTAAATAACCAACCTAAGGACAGCATAAAGACATGGAAACAGCTGTCAGAAAAATTTCCGAATCACTATTTTCCTCCAAAATGGATGACACAGCTAAGGCTGAGCATCCAAGGCTTCAAACAAGGAGATAATGAATCCCTTTATGATGCCTGGGAGAGATACAGAGAGATGCTGAGAAAATACTCCTCTGAAATGTTTTCAGAGTGGGTGCAGTTAGACATCTTCTATTTTGGGCTTACAGAGAGAGCTCGGACTTCTCTAGACCACTCAGCTGGTGGATCTATACACATGAGAAAGACAATAGAAGAAGCTCAAGAGCTTATTGATACAGTTGCCAGAAATCAGCATCTGTACCTAAGCAGTGAACCTTCCATCAACGAAGAGGCTAAAATAGTAACTGCTGAACTCATTCCTGCAGAACAAGCTACTGAATTCAATCAGCAATTATATTTTCTAACAAAACAGCTAGCCAAATTCAAGGAAATATTGCAAGAAACAAGAATGGCTAATATGAATATGGAAGTGCAGTTGAAGCAAACAGAGCAGCAGTTATCAAAACAAATAACAGAAGAATGCCAAACAGTTCAATTAAGAAGTGGAAAAACATTAAATACCCCACTTTAAGGCAGCAAAAAGCCAAGAAATGAACAAACTGCTACCCAAAATCCCTCTGAGGACAGTCAGAGCCCATAGACGAATAATTCTGGTGCTCAAGTGCCAGATAATGGGTGGAAAGCTGGCGTTGAACGCCCAACCCATGCTCAGTCTTGGCATCCAACGCCAGAAACAAGCAAGGAACTGGCATTGAACGCCCAAAGGAAGCCTAGTTCTGGCATTCAGATGCCAGAAATAGATAAGGTGTTGGCATCTAACGCCACTCCAGCTTCCACCCCTGGTATTCAAACACCAGTGGGGGATTAGACACATACAAGTGCTGATAGCAACTTTTCTAGAAAGGCTTCTCAACCCACGGCTGTAGGCAATAAACCTGCAGCAACTAAGGTTGATGAATACAAAGCCAAAATGCCTTATGCTCAAGAACTCCGTCAAGCAGAACAGGATAAGCAATTTGCTCGCTTTACAGACTATCTCAGGACTCTTGAAATAAAGATTCTGTTTGTAGAAGCACTTGAGCAAATACCCTCTTATGCTAAGTTCATGAAAGAGATCTTAAGTCATAAGAAGGATTGGAGGAAAACTAAAAAAGTTTACCTCACTGAAGAATGCAGTGCAGTCATTCTGAAAAGCTTACCTGAGAAGCTTAAAGATCACGGAAGCTTTATGATACCATGCACATTAGAAGGTACTTGTACCAAGCAAGCTCTATGTGATCTTGGGGCAAGTATCAACCTAATACCTGCATCTACTATCAAAAAGCTTGGGTTGACTGATGAAGTCAAACCAACCCGGATATGTCTCCAACTTGCTGATGGTTCCATTAAACATCCATCAGACATGATTGAAGACATGATTGTCAAGGTTGGGCCATTTGCCTTTCCCACTAACTTTGTGGTGCTGGAAATGGAGGAGCACAAGAGTGCAACTCTCATTCTAGGAAGACCGTTCCTAGCAACTGGCCGAACCCTTATTAATGTCCAAAAAGGGGAAGTAACCCTGAGAGTCAATGAGGATGAGTTTAAGTTGAATGTTGTCAAAGCTATGCAGCATCCAGACACCCCAAATGACTACATGAGCATTGATATTATTGATTCTTTGGTAAAAGAGGTCAATATGACTGAGAGTCTCGAATCAAAGCTAGAAGATATCTTTAAAGATGTTCAGCCTGATCTGGAGGAACCAGAGAGAACAATAGAACCTCTGAAAATCCCTCAGGGAGAGGAGAAACCTCCCAAATCCGAGCTCAAACCATTACCACCATCCCTGGAATATACATTTCTGGGAGAAGGTGATACCTTTCCTATAATCGTAAGCTCTACCTTAGAGCCACAGGAAGAGGAAGCACTTATTCAAGTGCTAAGGACACACAAGATAGCTCTTGGATGGTCCATCAGTGATCTTAAGGGCATTAGCCCAGCCAGATGCATGCACAGGATCTTATTGGAGGGTGACGCTAAGCCAGTGGTTCAACCACAGAGGCGGCTGAATCCAGCCATGAAGGAGCTGGTGCAGAAGGAGGTCACTAAATTACTAGAGGCTGGGATTATTTATCCCATTTCTGATAGCCCCTGGGTAAGCCCTGTTCAAGTCGTCCCTAAGAAGGGTGGCATGACAGTGGTTCATAATGAAAAAAATGAACTGGTTCCTACAAGAACAGTTACAGGGTGGCATATGTGTATTGATTACAGAAGGCTCAATACAACTACCAGAAAGGATCATTTTCCTTTACCATTCATAGACCAGATGCTAGAAAGACTAGCAGGTCATGAATACTACTGCTTCCTGGATGGATATTCAGGTTATAATCAAATTGCAGTAGATCCCCAGGATCAAGAGAAAACATCGTTCACATGTCCATCTGCAGTATTTGCATACAGAAGGATGTCATTTGGTCTGTGCAATGCACCTGCAACCTTTCAAAGATGCATGCTCTCTATTTTCTCTGATATGGTGGAAAAATTTCTGGAAGTCTTCATGGATGACTTTTCAGTATTTGGAGACTCATTCAGCTCCTGTCTTGACCATCTAGCACTTGTTCTAAAGAGATGCCAAGAGACTAATCTGGTTTTAAACTGGGAGAAATGTCACTTTATGGTGACTGAAGGAATTGTCCTTGGGCACAAAATTTTGAACAAGGGAATAGAGGTGGATCAAGCTAAGGTGGAGGTAATTGAAAAATTACAACCACTTGCCAATGTTAAGGCAATCAGAAGCTTTCTGGGGCATGCAGAATTCTATAGGAGGTTTATAAAAGATTTTTCAAAAATCACCAAACCTCTGAGTAATCTGCTAGCTGCTGACACGCCATTTATCTTTGATAAGGAGTGTTTACAGGCGTTTGAGACTCTGAAAGCTAAGCTGGTCACAGCACCAGTCATCTCTACACTAGACTGGACATTACCATTTGAACTGATGTGTGATGCCAGTGACCATGGCATTGGTGCAGTGTTGGGACAAAGGCATGACAAGATTCTACACGTCATTTACTATGCCAGTCGTGTTTTAAATGACGCACAGAAGAACTACACAACCACAGAAAAAGAGTTACTTGTAGTGGTTTACGTCATTGACAAATTCAGATCTTATTTAGTAGGATCAAAAGTGATTGTGTACACTGACCATACTGCTCTTAAATATCTACTCACAAAGTAGGATTCAAAACCCAGACTCATCAGATGGGTGTTGCTTCTGCAGGAGTTTGATATAGAAATAAGAGATAGAAAAGGGACAAAGAACCAAGTAGCAGATCATCTGTCCCGAATAGAACCAGTAGAAGGGGCATCCCTCCCTCTTACTGAAATCTCTGAAAACTTTCCGGATGAGCACCTCTTTGCCATCCAGGAAGTGCCATGGTCTGCAGATATTGCAAACTACAAGGCAATGAGATTCATACCCAAAGATTACAGTAGGCAGCAAACAAAGAAATTGATCACGGATGCAAAGTACTATCTTTGGGATGAACCATATCTCTTCAAGAGATGTGCAGACGGAGTAATCCGTAGATGTGTGCCTAAAGAAGAAGCACAGAAGATCCTCTGGCACTGCCATGGATCACAGTATGGAGGACATTTTGGAAGTGAGCGAACAGCTACAAGAGTCCTCTAATGTGGCTTCTACTGGCCTACTCTCTAAAAAGACTCCCGAGTGTTTGTACTTAATTATGATAGTTGCCAAAGATCTGGCAATCTGCCTCACAGTTATGCCATGCCTCAACAAGGGATCTTGAAGATTGAGTTGTTTGATGTATGGGGTATTGACTTCATGGGACCTTTCCCACCATCATACTCAAACACTTATATTCTGGTGGCAGTGGATTATGTATCCAAATGGGTGGAAGCTATTGCAACACCCACTAATGATACTAAGACCTACTGAAATTCCTCCAGAAACACATCTTCAGCAGATTTGGTATCCCTAGAGTACTAATCAGTGATGGGGGCACTCATTTCTGCAATAAACAACTTTACTCTGCTTTGGTTCGATATCGAGTTAGCCACAGGGTATCAGGATAATGAGTCTAACAAAAAGTTCATTGTTAATGGACAGAGAGTTAAACATTATCTCGAAAGCAATTTTGAGCAAGAATGCTCAAAACTGAGACTTGATTAAAGCTCAGTAATAGTCCAGCTAAAGACAATAAAGAAGCGCTTGCTGGGAGGCAACCCAGCCATTTACAAAGTTTATTTGTTAATTAATTGATTTTTACAGGTATATGTCAAGTATCTTCAAGGTAAAATAGCATTTTCTTGAGTTCACAGAGTTGTGGAAGGATTCAAAGAATAAAAGCAGCAAATGGAAGCTCACTGGTGTGAAAACGCTAGTCAAAGCTATTTTGGGCGTTAAACGCCCAAAAGAAGCACCTTCTGGGCATTGAACGCCAGAAAGAAGCAACAACTGGGCGTTGAACACCAGAAAGAAGCAACAGCTGGGCGTTGAACGCCCAGGAGAGGCAGCGTTTGGGTGTTAAACGCCCAAAACATGCAGCATTTGGGCGTTTAACGCCAGGATGGTGGGGAGGAGGTAAATTCATTTTTTTTTCTTCACAAATTTTTAATTTTTTTGTGTTTCAATTCATGATTTCTTGCATAAACACGTTCCAAATTCTCATCCTTCAATTCCAAAAATTTTAATCCTAATTTCTAAAAACCCTAATTTCTAAAATCCCTTTTTCAAAAATATCAAATGTATCTTAGTTCATAAACACAAATTTTTTTTCCAATCCAATCCGACTCTTTTCTCAAAATTTTTCAAAACTCAATTATCTTTTAAAATCATTTTCAAAATAAAAATTCAGATTTATCTTTTTCAAATATCATTCACAACTTTTTATTTTTAAATTATATCTTTTTCTTATCAGATTTATCTTTCATAAATCATATCTTCTATCTTATCTTTTAAAATTTTTTTTCGAAACCCATCCCCCATCCCTTTAAAATCCACATTCGGCCTCCCTACTCTCATCCACCATTCGACATTAGCTCTCCTTCTATCTTTATCCTTTCTTTTCTTTTGCTTGAGGACAAGCAAACCTCTAAGTTTGGTGTGTTTATCCATGATCACAAAAACATACTCACTAAGATCATGGCTCCTAAAGGAAAACAATCCACTCCAAGAGACAAGAAAGAGAATATTCCAAAACCACTTTGGAATCAAGGGAAGTTCTTAACCATAGAACATTCAGACCACTACCACAAAATAATGGGTCTAAGATCAGTGATCCCGGAAGTCAAGTTCGATCTGAAAGAAGATGAATATCCGGAGATCCAAGAGCAAATTCGAAATAGAAACTGGGAAATCCTAGCTAATCCTGAAACAAAAGTAGGAAGGAATATGGTTTAGGAGTTCTATGCTAATCTGTGGCAAACAGAAAGGCAGAGAATATCTGGCACTGCCCTCTATGACTATCGGACCTTGGTCAGAGGAAAGATTGTTCACATCCACCCTGACAAAATCAGGGAGATCTTTAAGCTACCTCAGCTGAAAGATGACCCAGACTCCTTTAATAGGAGAATGATGAGAACAAACAAGGTCTTGGACAAGATTCTAAAGGATATATGCATCCCTGGAGTCAAGTGGACCACCAGCACCATTGGCATCCCAATTCAACTCAAGAGAGATGATCTCAAACCAGTTGCCAGAGGCTGGCTGGACTTCATTGGGCATTCTATATTGCCCACTAGCAACCGTTCTGAAGTCACTGTTAAAAGAGCAGTGATGATTCACTGCATCATGTTGGGAAAAGAAGTAGAAGTTCATCAACTAATCTCGTGTGAACTTTACAAAATAGCAAACAAGAACTCCAAAGATGCCAAATTGGCTTATCCAAGCTTAATTTCTATGCTCTGCAAAGATGCTAAAGTGAGGATGGGAATAACTGAGTATATCTCAGTTGAGCGGCCAATCACTAAAATATCAATGGAAAAACAACAGTTGCAGGATGACCCCATCAAGAGGAGAGCACAGGAATTCCTCCCAGAAATCCCTTAACTTGAATACTGGGAGCATTTTGAGGCATCTGTTTCCAAGTTGCAAGAAGCTATGGACCAAATAAAGGAAGAACAGAATAATTAGAATAGCATGCCTTGCAAATTGCTTAAGGAACAAGAGGAGCAAGAGCGTGACTTGAGGGAACTGAAGTGTCAGAAATTAATTCTTGAAGGACCAAGCACCCCACAGACTAGAGGAACATCCACTTCACAAAATACAGCTAATCTTAGCTCTAACTCTGTGATAGTTGTTACTATAGGAATTTACCTTAGAAGTTATATAG
>NC_029778.3:46512182-46517087 GCF_000817695.3 Arachis duranensis
CCAACCAAGCATTTCATCAAACACTTGGAAGGTACAAAAGAAAAGCATGGTAAATTGAGAACAAGAATAGAATCTAACAACAATTATTGCAATGAATTAACAACAACAATCAAGGAAATCACAATTATCATGAATTACCTCAAATTGCATTATTGAAAGAAAACAAAGAAACAACAATCTATCCACAACAAAATGAAGAATTACAATTATTAAAGCACATAACTAGAAAGAAGAAGAGGGGAAGGTTAAGAATTGATAAAAGAAAAGTGAATCAAAGCATGAATTAAACCTGGATCTAAGAAAAGAGATTAACCTAAACCTAATCCTAATTCTAGAGAGAAGTGAGAGCTTCTCTCTCTAGAAACTACTTCTAAAACTAATTATCTATCTAATCTTCTCAAAATTAGTCTATGGATGTGAATGTGTGTCAATGTGTGAATTAATGTCAATCCCCTTCAATCCTTGGCTCTTATATGCATTTTGGCGCCAAAGTTGGTTGCTGAAACCTCCCAAAATCGCCAGGCACGTGTTGTAATAAAGGAATCACGTGCGGGCTACGACGCGTGCGCGCACGGTACGCGTGCGCGTCCTCAGCGAATTCTGCGATGTGCGCGCAAGCGCCTTGTGCGCGTACGCGTGCTTGGCCGAATTCAACTCTTTGGCTTTTTGTGCTTCTCTCCACTTGTATGCTTCCTTCCTTGCTTCCTTTGATCCATGCCTAGCCTATTTCAATCCTGGAACTACTAACAAACACATCAAGGCATCTTATGGAATCAAAGAGAAATTGGAATTCATCAAGATAAGGCTTAAAAAGCATGTTTTTACACTTAAGCACAAATATGGGAGAGATAACAAAATCATGCTAATTCATAGGCTAAATGCGACAAAAGGTTATCAAAATACTCTAAATTCAATACAAGATAAACCCTCAAATCGGGGTTTGTCAACCTCCCCACACTTAAGCCTCAGCATGTCCTCATGCTAAAATAAGAAAGAACTAAGGGGTATGACATTGAGTGCAACTAAACTACATGAATCCTATCTAAATGCAACTACCTAAAATAAATGCAAGTGCTTAGTTCAAACATATCAAATTACCAAGAGAGTATGTGTAAGCACAAGGGCTAGGTAATAGGAATTAATTCCAAACCACAATTGTATTGAATTATCAAAAAGGATTTAAACTTGCAAGAATATAGATAATATGGGCGAACACATGTAATTGAACTTTTGAACCCTCACCGGATTGTGTATCCGTTCTATTCACTCAAGTGTTTAAGGGTCAATTCACTCAATTCTCTTCTAATCAAGCTTTCCAAAATTTGATTTTCTTCTAACAATCAACATTTATTCAATGCATGCATACATTCATCATGAGGTCTTTCATTTAGGTTGTAATGGGGTTAGGGTCAAGGTAGGATCATTTATGGTTAAGTGGGCTAAGGTTTGAATCTTTGATTAGCATAGACTTTCCCACCTAACCTATATAATGACCTATACAAATTCAAACTACTCTAACTACCCATTCTTCACTTTTTCTTACATATTCATGCATCCTTATTTGATTCATAACACTTATGCATTGATCCCTTTTTATTGACTTCACTTTGGGGCATTTTGTCCCCTTCTTTATTATTTTTCCTTCTTTTTCCATATGCAATCTTTTTTTCTTTTCTTTCACTTTTATTTCCTTTTCTTTTCATCATTTTTTTTTCTTTCATTTCTTTTTCTTTTGTCAAACTATATACAAGAGCATCAATGCACAAGGTCTATTTATTTAATCAATACAAGAATATACCCAATTCCTAAACATGAAAGTGTACTACCCCTTTTTTCCCATCCAATGTTCCCAAGCCTCACCAACTTTGAATAATAAACACTCTCACTAGCCTAGGCTAATCAAAGATCCAATCAAGGACTTTTATTGGTTTTTCGCCTTGGGCTTGTAATGTGCTAAATTGAGAATGAGTTGGTTAAACATAGGCTCAAGATTGGCTAACAATGGAGAGTAAAGGGTTGGCTATTTGGGTAAATAGGCTAATGAAGTAATGGCCTCAATCATATAAATGCATAAATGCAAGAAATAAATGGACATATAGAATCAAGCAAATCAAGGATTACAATCATAGAAAGAGAACAATTTCACACAAGAATGGAAAATAAGTGGCTATAAAATGTAACCACATCAATAGGCTCAAGTCTCACAAGCTTGTGTTCTTAGTTCAATACATGCTTCACAAAGTATGAAATTCAAGCAAGTTTTACCAAGAATTTTCTTTCAATCAATTGGGTTGATGCCCTATATTTAAACTTCTTGGAAAATTTCAATATTTGAATAAGCATTGTTGTGATTGAAAAATTCAAAAATTTCCTTAGTTCACCCTTTCCCTTTTTCACTTAAAATCAATTTCTTATACAAAAAGGGTGACTAAATATTTACAATTCAAATATGATTTCTAATCACAACCACGAATTAAAAAGAAAAATATGCAAAAACGTATAAAGAAAGATTCAACTAAAAGTAAAAGTATGAAATCTATCATCTAAAACATCTAAAGATATTCATAAGCATCAAAGTATCTAAAATCCAAAATAAATCCAAAATAAGCAGTGAAAGTATCAAGTAATATCTAAAATCCAAAATAAGCAGTAAAGGTACCCAAAATAAACTCAAAATGCATCAAGTATATACAAAGGGTATGCAAAGTAAGGTAGCTAGGAAAGTGGCCAAAATGTTCACCGGTCCTCTAATGATGCCACCGGCTACCTCCCCACACTTAAGATCAAGCATCGTCCTCGATGCTAATCCTGAGGATCAGGGATAGGTACACCGGTAGGCTCTGGCTGTGGCTGTGGTACCGGCTGAGACTCCTGTGTCTGAGGTGGTGCATCCATATGTGCTGGCTCATCCACAGGAGTACCCTCAGTCTGTAAATCTGTCTCCTCATCGGAACCGGAAGACTCTGGTAGAGGGGGTAGCTCAAGGCCCTGAGCCACAAACATCTGGTCAATCCGATCCAAGCGACGCATGATCTGGCGCTTACTGCGCTCCATGTACCGGAAGAGACGCTGAACTAATAAGTACATCGGCTGAGGTGCGGCTGCGGTAGATGCTCCTGCAGGTGCTGATGATGAAGAGGGTCCAGCTCCCTCAACTGCTGCTCTGGCTCGAGATCTACGTCGTGAGGCGGGCCTCTCGTGCACCCAGGATCCCCACGGAATAGTAACTGGCTCCTTCTGAGGGAGCGGTGGAGGTGGTGATACATCATCCTGGTGCCACGGAACTCCGGCCCTCTGAATCATCTGAGTGACCAAAACCGGGAACGGAAAGATACCTCGGATGTGGGCCCTCCACATGAACCGCCTGATCAGCTGGGGGTAGTAGACCTCTCTCCTCTCCATCACACAGCTGATCAGGATCAACATAGCAACCGGGATCTCTGTGAAGTGAGTCGTAGGCATGACGTAATGGGCGAAAATCTGCTGCCAAGTCTTGGCCTCTCGGCTCAGATAACTAAAGTGCATCCCCTTGGGTACCTCAATCCCCCTAACAAATACCGAATCAAGGGAGTGGCGGAAGAAATTGCAGTAGAACTCTTGTACCCAAGACCGGTTCACCCGACTCAATTCCCTATCCAGAAAAGTCAAACCCATCCGGTCAATACGCTGGTGGATGATGTCGGCCAAATCTGATGGAATAAGCAGTTTCTTCTCAGTATTCAGATTCTTTGAATTGTAGCTTGGGAATCTGAGTTCACAATAGAGATTGGGGAATTTGACCGTATCCTGAGCCGGTAGTAATTGGTTTGCCTTATCTATGTCATTTAAAGGGTTTTGAGCATAGGCAAGCAATGAGGCAAAAGTGGGGTTTGGGGTTTTCTTTCTCTTTTTGGAAGATGATGCTTTTCCTTTCCCTTTATCCGACATCCTGAAAAATGGAATAAAATATAGGCAATTAATCACTTAGCATGAAGCAAGTAAAACATGTTCAGGATGTAAAATAGATGGCAAAACATGATGTGAATAAAATTTGAAACATGGACAGCAGGCTTTAAAACCAGGAATTCAATGTTTCAAACAATGTGAACAATTTTCAAGGAATAGGCATGTTCATCATCATGACTCAAAAGAATGGTCAAACGGTTTAAAATGCAAGTAAGCGTGAAGTTGGTAAGTAAAGAAGTCAATGATTTGTACAAGTGAGATTATATTAGTAGTATGATGAGAAATGCACCTTTCAAGCACACAAATCATGTTTACAATGTTTATGTAAACCCCGGAAGTCAAAATTAGCGAGAATTAGCCCAAATTCGTAATAAAGATCAAAATGAGATTAAATTTCTTGAAAATTGGGCAGCATCTCGGCTTAAAATTGGATGATCCCGGGTAGCAAAATAGCACAAACAGCATCATTATAGTATCAACCAATCACAGTAGCAATAATAAGGCATTCAGGCAGCACAAATTGCATACAGAGCAACTCAAAATTCGCACTTAGCAGACAAGCAAACAAACAGAAAATAAACACAAACGGAGCACTTATCAGGCCTAGAATCCTCTATCCAGCCCTAGCTACCTAACCGCAATTATTTCTATCTAACCTAGCATACAAAATTTGAATTTAACTAACTAACATACAATTGTAGTAATTAATCAAAAGGAACAGTAAAAAGGAAAAACAAAAAAATAACAGACTGGAGTAGGAACCTGGGGGCAGAGGGGAACGAAGAGAGGAAATGAAACTGGGGGGTAGTGTTCGGAACTGCGCCGCCGTGGACGGTGGCGGGGAGTGCTGCCGGCACGGTGGTTCGGCTAGAAAATGAGAAATCGAGGGGAGGCGGGGCGGTGATGATGGAAGCGGGGAACGAGAGAGGAATGAACGGGGAAGGAGAAGAGAGAGATGGG
>NC_029778.3:46524753-46530511 GCF_000817695.3 Arachis duranensis
AAAAGGGTGACTAAGTGTTTGCAAGTCAAAATATGATTTCTAATCACAATCATGAATTAAAAAGAAAGATATGCAAAAATGTGTAAAGAAAAATTCAACTAAAAGTAAAAGTATGAAATCACATCTAGGGATATCCATAAGCATCAAAGTATCTAAAATCCAAAATAAATCGAAAATAAGCAGTAAAAGTATCAAGCAATAAAAGTATCCAAAATAAACTCAAAATACATCAAATATATACAAAGAGTGTGCAAAGTAAGATAGCTAGCAAAGTGTTCACCGGTATCTAATGATGCCACCGGCTGCCTCCCCACACTTAAGATTAAGCATCGTCCTCGATGCTAATCCTGAGGATCAGGGATAGGTACACCGATAGGCTCTGGCTGTGGCTGTGGTACCGGCTGAGACTCTTGTGTCTGAGGTGGTGCCTCCATATGTGCTGGCTCATCCGCAGGAATACCCTCAGTCTGTAAATCTGTCTCCTCATCGGAACCGGAAGACTCTGGTAGCGGGGGTAGCTCAAGGCCCTGAGCCACAAACATCTGGTCAATCCGATCCAGGCGACGCATGATCTGGCGCTTACTGCGCTCCATGTACCGGAAGAGACGCTGAACTAATAAGTACGTCGGCTGAGGTGCGGCTGCGGTAGATGCTCCGGCAGGGGCTGATGACGAAGAGGGTCCAGCTCCCTCAACTGCTGCTCTGGCCCGAGATCTACGGCGCGAACACTGGTCTTAGGCCGGCAAGTAAGGGCATCTTCTATGGCCTGCTCTGTGATGGGTACCTCAATCCCCCTAACAAATACCGAATCAAGGGAGTGGCGGAAGAAATTGCAGTAGAACTCCTGTACCCAAGAAATTGCAGTAGAAATTGCATATAAACTTAGAGCTCTAAAGCAACGTTTACGACACTGGAATACTCACATCGAGAGAGATTCACGAAGGGCTTTGTGGGAGCCATCAAGGAGCCAGAACCAACGCGTTGCGAGTCCTACGAGATGGCTTTTATTGGCCTACTTTGCGAGCAGAAGCTGAAGATTTAGTGCGTAAGTTTGATGCTTACGTTACTACTGTTACTGAAGGTTTTCTTATCTTGGACCACGAAGACCCCGGTCGGTCGTGCTTCTGGTTTCCACTCCCATCATCATATTGATGATAAATCTCCTCGCGCTCTGCCATAAGAACTTGGAGTCCGTATCATGGTGAAGGTAAGGTAACGCTGTGATTCTTGCTCAAAAAACAGACCGAACGCGTTCGAGTTATTGGCTCATCCAACCCGGCAGCATTCATGAGTAGCTCGTTCAACTGTCCCTCGGAGACACGGTCGAGAAGTACCATGCATGGTTGCCCCCCTTCCTTTCTTGCTCTCGGTCCCACCCAGCAAGATACGGCTCAGCCAAAAAACGAATGATTTGAAATTCGAGTTATTTCATGGAATAACACTCGTATATATTGAGCTCGTAATGGTACCTCGCAATTCAAAAGTCTCTCTACGGCTGAAGAATGAGCGTGTTCTTGGGCCATCGTAGAAACATAGATAGGGTCGACGACGGAACGAAGAACTCACCCTAGATACAGCTTTTTCGTACACGTTCACTTGCATCACATACACAAGTGCTCTCTGAACCGTGCAATAAGGTCACATGTTTGTATCACAGAAAGTTTAACGAACTCACTATTTGCTAAAAATTGCCTCTGTAACGTGAAGAAATCGATCGATTTCTTCACGATCGGATTATATTTGTTCTATCATTAGATGCATAATGGTGCTAAAACCATAAATTAGGTAAGGAACAAAATGTCTCAATCGTAGGTGGATCTCTCGCCATGGGTGTCACGTCTTCAAGCAATATTATTAAAATATCCATCAATATTAACATATGGAGTCACCCCTTGACTAAGACTATTGACTATTTTGAATCACTACTTTAATAGTAGTAATTGCAACAGCCAGAAAAATACCTGAAATCCATATAGCTATTTTAGCAGGATCTCTATCAGAAGGTACTGAAAAGACGGGTTTATTAGAAGAGATTTCCCCTATCCAGAAAAGTCAAACCCATCCGGTCAATACGCTGGTGGATGATGTCGGTCAAATCCGATGGAATAAGTAGTTTCTTCTCAGTATTCAGATTCTTTGAATTGTAGCTTGGGAATCTGAGTTCACAATAGAGATTGGGGAATTTGACCGTATCCTGAGCCGGTAGTGATTGGTTTGCCTTATCTATGTCATTTAAAGGGTTTTGAGCATAGGCAAGCAATGAGGCAAAAGTGGGGTTTGGGGTTTTCTTTCTCTTTTTGGAAGATGATGCTTTTCCTTTCCCTTTATCTGACATCCTGAAAAATAGAATAAAATATAGGCATTTAAGCATTTAGCATGAAGCAAGTAAAACAAGTTCAGGATGTAACGTAAGTGGCAAGCAAACATGATTAAAGTGGAAGTAGAGATTAGTAGTATGATGAGAGATGCACCTTTCAAGCACACAAATCATGTTTACAATGTTTAATGCAAATCCCGGAAGTCAAAAATAACGAGAATTAGCCCAAATTCGTAATAAAGTTCAAATGAGATTAAATTTCTAGAAAATTGGGCAGCATCTCGGCTTAAAATTGGACATTCCCGGATAGCAAATTAGCACAAACAACATCATTGCAGCATCAATTAATCACAGTAGCACTAATAAGGCATTCAGGCAGCACAAATTACATACAGAGCAACTTAAAATTCACACTTAGCATGCAAGCAAACAAACAGAAAATAAACACAAACGGAGCACTTATCAGGCCTAGAATCCTCTATCCAGCCCTAGCTACCTAACCGCAGTTATTTCTAACTAATCCTAACATACAACATTTGAATGCAGAATATCTAACAGAAAATGTACAGTCATTAACAGAAATGAAAAATTAATGAAAACGAAAATTGGAGCAGGAACCTGGGGCGGGGGAGAACCGAGAATGGAAAGAGGGAAACTGAACTGGAGTGAGGGCAGCAGCGGCAGAAGCTTGCGCCGCCATGGACGGTGGCGGTGAAGGCGGCCGCGGTGGCAGTTCAGTGAGAGAGCAGAGGGGGAGAGTGGGTAGTGGCGAGTGGTTGAGAGCTGGCTCAGCCGCAGGAATACCCTCAGTCTGTAAATCTGTGTGCTCCTCCTCATGGGTCTCCTCATCGGAACCGGAGGAATCTGGTAGAGGGGGCAGCTCAAGGCCTTGGGCCACAAACATCTGGTCAATCCGGTCCAGGCGACGCATGATCTGGCGCTTAGAGGAGGGAGGAGAGGGAAGGTGGGGTAGCCGTGCGGTGGTGGTCGCCGGCAGAGCAGGGAGGTTATGGGGTTGTGGGAGTTGCAGAAGTGGAAATGGAGGTTGGGGAGGAAGGAGGGCGCGACTGCGCGACGCTCATTGAGCGTTAGGGTTATCATCATTTTAAAACGACGCGGGCGCGCACCTTGCGCGTCCGCGTACATTGATGACACTAGGGACCTACGCGTGCGCGTACAGCGCGCTTAAGCGCGGAAGGTCGAAATGGGTAACGACGCGTGCGCGTACCGTGCGCGCACGCGTGAAAGGAGTTGGGCTGTAGGCTTAAGGTTGGCCCATAGGAGGCCTAACTCTCTGGTCAATGGCCTGGAAGTTGCACAACTAGGCCTGCGCGTACGCGGCATCTGCGCGTTCGCGCACAATTGGTGGTTTACCCTAAAGCGCGCAAGCACGATGCGTGCGGACGCGTCATTTTCTTCTTTTGTCATGTGGACGCATACGCGTAAGGTACGTGTACGCGTGACTTGAATTGGGCCAGAGGCTTAAGAATGGCCCAGAGCTGGCTTAACTCTCTGGAGCTTGGCGCAACTTCTTGCGGCAGCAATTCGACGCGTACGCGGCAGGTGCGCGCACGCGTGCTACTCCCTATGTTTGTATGGCGCGCACGCACGTAGTGCGCGTAAGCGTGAGGTGAGTTGGGCTCGAGGCACGACGCTGGCCTAGGAGAGGCCCAACTCTCTGGAATATGGCTGGTGATGCATCCGCTCATGGACGCGTGCGCGTACAGCGTGCGCGCGCGTCCACCCCCTCTTTTTTTTTTTTTTGAGAAGGATAATCCCCCTCTTTTTTTTTTTTTTGAAAAGGATAATGCCTAAAAGCTTCTACTTGCCCAAAGATTCCCCATGGTGCCTACAACTCCTTATTTAGTCAAAAGCCTACACTTTCTAAAATGCAAGTTGGTTTTGAGATTTATTCTATTTCTACTAATCACAACATACATGTTAATATTCTAGTTACTAATGTATACAAACAAGCTAATTATGATATGCAAACCTAACTACAATGGTAACTCAATTCACTTATTAAACAAAGTTAGAAGAGAGTGGAAAGAGTTTACCATGGTGGGGTGTCTCCCACCTAGCACTTTTAGTTAAAGTCCTTAAGTTGGACATTTGGTGGAGTCCTTGCTAGGGTGGCTTATGCTTAAACTCTTCTTCGAATCCCCACCAATGTTTGCACTTCCAATGGCCTCCGGGATCCCAATTTAAACGTACAAGGCCTTCACGGGGGCCTAAGCAAGTAACGAGGCCCTTAAGTTGATAGTGGTCTATGTATGTTCCGGGGTCCCATACTTTATTTGTTGACTCCTTTTCTTCTTGATCTTCATGCTTCCAATAGGGTAACAAACTTATTGAATTCTCCTTGTAACTCATACTCATCATTCTACTCCCATTGAATTTGGCTTCACTCCACCTTTGAGATTCAAAGTTTGATATTCCATCCGTTATGCACCTTGATGCAATTTGTCCACCGACGTCTAATCCGTTCTTACTCTCTAGCCCACAAAGAGCTCTAAGTTGGCCGTCCATTTCTAACAATGCATATTGATATGGGCCAAGAAAATTAAAGGATGAGATGATTACCCACTCAATTTGTGATTGGGACGGCGACTTAGCAAGGAAGGTATCCAATGGTCTTGACATTGTAGGTTCCACTTCCTTTGGCTCCTCCATGATGATTTCCATCTTTTGATAACTCTTTTTTAATTCTTCTTGTTTGCTAACTTCCTTCAAACCTTTATCATTGATCAAATCATGTGTTGGAGGTTGCGCACCCTCCTCAACATTGATTTCACATTTGATGGGGGAAGCTTCAACAAGATCACCATTGTAACTTGATGTAGAGTTATTTTCATTGATGGAACTTCTTTCTTGTTCAACCTCCTCTAGGTCTTCTTCCACTTCTTTATCTTCAACAATCTTCATTTCCTCCGTTTGTTGCAACATACACTCCGTTTCCTTGCATTCAACTTGAGATTCTAAAGTCTCTCTCATACCTCCCTCTTTGGTTGCTTTCTCACAATCATCCATGAACTCATTTCGGTTGTGATATGAGTCCCAAGAATCTATCTTTTGACGGATGGTTGCTTGAAGTCGGTCCATTTCTTCCTTGAAACGGGCCCTCGATTCTTGTTCCGCTTTACTAACATAAGTAGGATCATATTGCTCTTGGATTAATGGACATTGATATGCTTCCATGGAGGTTTGTGGCGGAGAGGGGAATTCATGATATGGTTGGAAAGAAGATTCATCAAAACTTTGAGGTGGGAAGTTATTTTGGTTATTAAAGGAGGGTGGAATTATACGGGACGTAAATTCTTGGAGGGTAGAGGTGAAACTAGTGAAGGCGGTTTGGAGTTCTTCTTGCTCTTGAAGAATGATACCAAGTGTATCATTTATGGGGACTTGGGTTGGAGGGTAAAAATGTTGGAGTGGTGGTGG
>NC_029778.3:46530650-46531543 GCF_000817695.3 Arachis duranensis
GTGTGTAGAATGATGGTGGTTGAGCGGTATAACCATGATAAGATTCATCATATCCATAGGAATGATATGCATTATAGGAAGGACTACCATCATAGTAACTTGAAGGGGAAGGTTGCCATGGTGATTGCTCATATGGATACGGCTCCCTTCCTGAGAATTCGTCTATCCCATAATGTGAGCCATTATTCAAGTTTTCATCGCCTACAAAATAGTCATAGTCATATCCAAAACCACAAGGACGAGAATTCATATTGGCTAGTAAGAATCAAAACTAATAGAGATCTAAAAACTAACAAAAACTACCAAACAAACAAAAGACAAACATATTCACAATATTCACATATTTACATTAACCAAAAACATGGCACTCATGCGCATTCCCCGGCAACGGCGCCATTTTGACGATTGGATTTTTGTCGGTATAGAAATTATCAAGTAATCAATCGTAGTATAGTCTAAACCGACGCAAAATCCATCATCAAACAAATCTACAATCTATAATCGAGGATATTAGTCCCGAGTCGTTCTTCCCTAGGAATGCTACAAGGATGCATGTTATTGGTTAAGTAGTCTTTTTGTGGCTTGAAGAGTGTGGCATAAAAGTGTGAATAAAAGGAAACAACAATCAAACAATATTAAAAGCTTTGGCCAAGGTTGAACATTGGAAGTTCCATCACTATAATTTCCTTCAATTGTGATAACAAAGGAGTGTTGCTTCACCTAGTTAACCCCTAATTATAGAGGAAAGTCAAGTAAAAGTAACTAACTTGAGTCACAAGTCCTAGTCTTACCCTAGGGAAGTCTAGCTTTAGTGCACTCTAAGTCAATTAGCAATCCTCAATTCTTAATCAACAATTGACATCCATTATTCAAGTGTCTCCAATGACTCAACC
>NC_029778.3:46532703-46536248 GCF_000817695.3 Arachis duranensis
TTCTCTCCACTTGTATGCTTCCTTCCTTGCTTCCTTTGATCCATGCCTAGCCTATTTCAATCCTGGAACTACTAACAAACATATCAAGGCATCTTATGGAATCAAAGAGAAATTGGAATTCATCAAGATAAGGCTTAAAAAGCATGTTTTTACACTTAAGCACAAATATGGGAGAGATAACAAAATCATGCTAATTCATAGGCTAAATGTGACAAAAGGTTATCAAAATACTCTAAAATCAATACAAGATAAACCCTCAAATTGGGGTTTGTCGTCAGAAATTAATTCTTGAAGGACCAAGCACCCCACAGACTATAGGAACATCAACTTCCCAAAATACAGGTTGTTGAGTTCTAATTTTAGCTTTAACTCTGTGTATTTGTACTATAGGAATTTACCTTAGAAGTTATATAGGAGTAGTGGTAATTAGTATATCTATTTTGATTTTATTTTCAATTAAGTTATAATTTATTTTTCTCATCATCATCAAACATGAATAAAATAGTATATTTTTAGAATAAAGAGGTAATTTATATCTTTCGAGTTCTTAATAAAAAAAATTATAATTAATTACATGTGATGGCAATACTTTTTGTCTTCTGAATGAATGCTTGAACAGTGCATTTTTTTATCTTGAATTTTATGAATGTTAAAATTATTGGCTCTTGAAAGAATGAGGAACACGAGAAATATTATTGCTAATCTGAAAAATCATGAATTTGATTATTGAAGCAAGAAAAAGCAGTGAAAAAAATTACAAGGAATCATTGGATCAAGAAAAAGAAAAAGCCAATAGCCCTTAAAACCAAAAGGTAAGGGTGAAAAAGATCCAAGGCTTTGAGCATCAGTGGATAGGAGGGCCCAAGGAAGTAAATCCAAGCCTAAGCGGCTAAATCAAGCTGTCCCTAACCCTGTGCTTGTGGCATGCAGATCCAAGTGAAAAGCTTGAGACTGAGTGGTTAAAGTTGTGATCCAAAGCAAAAAGAGTGTGCTTAAGAACTCCGGACACCTCTAATTGGGGACTTTAGCAAAGCTAAGTCACAATCTGAAAAGGTTCACCCAATTATGTGTCTGTGGTATTTATGTATCCGGGGTAATACTGGAAAACAAAGTGCTTAGCGCCACGGCCAAGACTCATAAAGTAGCTGTGTTCAAGAATCAACATACTAAACTAGGAGAATCAATAATACTATCTGAATTTTGAGCTCCTATGGATGCCAATCATTCTGAAATTCAAAGGATAAAGTGAGATGCCAAAACTGTTCAGAAGCAAAAAGCTACTAGCCCCGCTCATCTAATTAGAATCTGAGCTTCACTTGAAACTTTGAGATACTTTTGTTTCTTAATTTCTTTTTATCCTATTTTATTTATCTAGTTGCTTGAGGACAAGCAACAGTTTAAGTTTGGTGTTGTGATGAGCGGATATTTTATACGCTTTTTGGGGGGTAATTTCATGTAGATTTTAGTATGTTTTGGTTAGTTTTTAGTAGATTTTTATTAGTTTTTAGGCAAAAAAAAATATTTTTGGACTTTACTATGAGTTTGTGTGTTTTTCTGTGATTTAAGGTATTTTGTGGCTGAAATTGAGGGAGCTGAGCAAAAATCTTATTCAGGCTGAAAAAAGACTGCTGATGTTGTTGGATTC
Organism: Arachis duranensis; assembly: GCF_000817695.3. NCBI lineage: Eukaryota > Viridiplantae > Streptophyta > Magnoliopsida > Fabales > Fabaceae > Arachis > Arachis duranensis. The sequence continues at coordinate 46,534,349 of NC_029778.3, forward strand.
TGACCTCTCTGCACTCGGAATGGATTTTTTGGAGCTATTGAAGTCTAATTGGCGCACTCTCAATTGGGTTGGAAAGTAGACATCCAGGGCTTTCCAACAATATATAATTGACTATACTTTGCACGAAAATAGACGATGTAACCTGGCGTTCAACGCCAGTTCCATGTTGTAGTCTGGCATTTAACGCCAGAAACAGGTTACAAGTTGGAGTTCAACTCCAGAAACAGGTTACAACCTGGTGTTCAACTCCAGAAACAGCCCAGGCACATGAGAAGCTTAAGTCTCAGCCCCAGCACACACAAAGTGGGCCCCAGAAATGAATTTCTGCACTATCCACCTTAGTTTACTCATTTTCTGTAAACCTAGGTTACTAGTTTAGTATTTAAACAACTTTTAGAGACTTATTTTGTGCCTCATGACATTTTTAGATCTGAATTTTATACTCTTTGATGGCATGTGTCTCTAAACTCCATTGTTGGGGGTGAGGAGCTCTGCAGCGTCTCGATGAATTAATGCAATTATTTCTGTTTTTCTATTCAAACATGCGTCTTCCTATCTAAGATGTTCATTCGCGCTTAACTATGGAGAAGGTGGTAATCCATGACACTCATCACCTTTCTCAATCCATGAACGTGTGTCTGAGAACCACCTCTGTTCTACATCAGATTGAATGAGTATCTCTTAGATTCCTTAATTAGAATCTTCGTGGTATAAGCTAGAATTGATGGCGGCATTCATGAGAATCCGGAAAGTCTAAACCTTGTCTGTGGTATTCCGAGTAGGATTCTGGGATTGGATGACTGTGACGAGCTTTAAACTCGCGAGTGTTGAGCGTGATGACAAACGCAAAAGAATCAATGTATTCTATTCCGACATGATCGAGAACCAACAGCTGATTAGCCGTGCTGTAACAGAGCATTTGGACCATTTTCACTGAGAGGATGGGAAGTAGCCATTGACAATGGTGACACCCTACATAGAGCTTGCCATAGAAGAAACTTTGCACTTTTGCATGAGAGGAATATTATGTTATAGGAATTTAGAAGACAAAGCATCTCCAAAACTCCAACATATTCTCCATTATTGAACAACAAGTAATTATTTCATGCTCTTTTAATTTTTTAGTAATTCAAACTGATAATCATAATTGATATCCTGACTAAGAATAATAAAATAATCATAGCTTGCTTCAAGCCAACAATCTCCGTGGGATCGACCCCTTACTCACGTAAGGTATTACTTGGACGACCCAGTGCACTTGCTTGTTAGTTGTGCGGATTGCAAAAGTGTGATTGCGATTTCGTGCACCAATGATCCACTGCATTATGTTGGAAAGAGAAGTGAAAGTTCATCAGCTGATTTTGTGTGAACTTTACATAATTGCAAACAAGAACTCCAAATATGCTAAATTGGCTTATCCAAGTTTAATATCTATGCTATGTAAAGATGCTGGAGTGAAATGGGAATAACTGAGTATATCTCAGTTGAGCGACCAATCACCAAAATATCAATGGAAAAACAACAAGTGCAGGATGACCCCATCAAGAGGAGAGCACAGGAATTCCTCCCGAAAATCCCTCAATTTGAATACTGGGAGCATCTTGAAGCATCGGTTACCAAGTTGCAAGAAGCTATGGACCAAATAAAGAAAGAACAGAATAATCAAAATAGCATGCTTTGCAAACTGCTTGGGGAACAAGAAGAGCAAAGACGTGACTTGAAGGAACTGAAGCGTTTGAAATTATCTATTGAAGGACCAAGCACCCCACAAACTAGAGGAACATCCACTTCCCAAAATAAAGGTTGTTGAGTCCTAATCTTAGCTTTACTCTGTGATAGTTGTCTTATAGGAATTTACCTTAGAAGTTAGATGAGTAGTAGTAATTAGTATATCTATTTT